>NW_007160766.1:0-1454 GCF_000164805.1 Carlito syrichta | reverse complement strand
GCCATCCTCTCAATCTGGGGCTCACAAACTGCTGTGATCACAGGCTTTATATTTGGTCGACATCCTGGTGTTCCTGCCTGGCCTTGAACTCTGTACCAGAGGTGATCCTCCTGCTGAGACCTACCCTCACCCACGATTTTCAGGGATTAGCTTGGGGTCGAGGTGCGGGCTTGCTATTGTGTCCAGCCTAGTCTTGAGTTCCCAGACTCTGGCAATTTTCCTGCATTGGCCTTCCAGAGTGCCAAGGAGACAGGTGTGAATGGGCGGGCCATCCTCACTCCTGTGAACTTTTGAGAGTCACTCCTCCCCTTTTCCCTAGGTTTCCCCTGAGAGGAGCTAGTGACTTCACCCTGGGGAAAGAGGTGGTAGGAGGGGAGGGCGCCAAGGTCAGACACACCCCTGAGCCAGGTGCTCCCCCATGGGAGGGCTCTGCTGGTGATGCCAGTCAACCTCTCCAGGGTCCCGGGTTGGAGGAAGAGAGTGGGCCTCATGGTGGGGCCCCAAGAGGGGTGTTGAGGCAGGGCGTGGGGGCTCACACTTCTCATCCTGGCACTCTGGGAGGCCAAGGCAAGAGGATGGCTTGAGCCCCCGAGTTCGAGACTAGCCCCAGCACCTTGGCGAGATCTCATCTCTACAAGAAGTCAAAAACATGAGCCAAGCATGGTTGCACTTGCCTGTCCTTCCGGCCAGTCAAGAGGCCACATAGGGAGGATCGTCAGAGCCCAGTTTGTAGAGGCCATGGTGTCCAGTGGCAGGCTCCTGTGCTTTGGCCTATGTGAAAAAGTGGAACTCCACCTCAGAATAATAATACCTACCACCACCACAACCACAGGCCGGTCTCAAGGTCTCAGCCTGGCATCCTGGCACTTTGGAGGCCCAGGCGAGTGAATGGTCTGGGCCTGTGGGTTTGAAACCAGCCTAGGACAAAGCGTGAAACCTCTTCTTGATCATTGAAAATAAATCCAAAGAGTAGCCAGGCATGGTGGCACAGGCCTGTGGCTCCAAACACTTGGGGAGCAGAGACAGGAGGATCACTTGAGCCTGGCAGGTGGAGTCTGTGGTGGCCGTGAAGGTGACCCTGCTCTCCAGTCTGGGTGACATAGCAGGATTCTGACCCCAAATAATAAAAATCACTACGACCACTAACATTGCCCCCCCGCCACACAGCACAAGAAGTCACACTCAGGGATAGGAGAGGAAAAGGAACTTTCTGGCCTGTCGTTTTCAGGAGGTGGCCACCCCTCCACACTCGTGCCTCATGGTAAAGACACGTGTGAGCTCAAGGAATAGACAGCTGCGAGTTAGGGTGGCTGTTGGGCACAGAGTGATCAAGACCGTCTAGCAACATCATGGACAGCCCAGGTTTCTATCACACGATCTGCAACTTTTGGGCATGGGGAGGGCCTCTTCATCTCCCGATCACTCATTTATCACTCACCCACGTGGAACTTTAA
>NW_007160765.1:0-5433 GCF_000164805.1 Carlito syrichta | reverse complement strand
TGATCATTGAAAATAAATCCAAAGAGTAGCCAGGCATGGTGGCACAGGCCTGTGGCTCCAAACACTTGGGGAGCAGAGACATGAGGATCACTTGAGCTGGCAGGTGGAGTCTGTGGTGGCCGTGAAGGTGACCGTGCTCTCCAGTCTGGGTGACATAGCAGGATTCTGACCCCCAAATAATAAAAATCACTACGACCACTAACATTGCCCCCCCGCCACACAGCACAAGAAGTCACACTCAGGGATAGGAGAGGAAAAGGAACTTTCTGGCCTGTCGTTTTCAGGAGGTGGCCACCCCTCCACACTCGTGCCTCATGGTAAAGACACGTGTGAGCTCAAGGAATAGACAGCTGCGAGTTAGGGTGGCTGTTGGGCACAGAGTGATCAAGACGGCCAAGCAACATCATGGACAGCCCAGGTTTCTATCACACGATCTGCAACTTTTGGGCATGGGGAGGGCCTCTTCATCTCCCGATCACTCATTTATCACTCACCCACGTGGAACTTTAATTGTGGAACCCTGGTCCCCCATCGTGATGCACATGGGAGGCATCCTTTCTGTTGCTGGTGTCTCCATTGGCCGGGCTGGGGCATGGTGATAGGATCGTGGCTTTGGGGCTCTGTCAGTCCTCCTGCCTAGGCCCCTGAGCAGCCAGGACTCCCGGGTCCACCTTGCCTGACTATTTGGGGAAACTCTTGCCCAGACAAGGTCTGGACCCTCACCCGGGCTGGTCTCTGACCTCTGGGCTCAGGCAGCCTCCTACCTCAACCTCTAAGGGCGAGGGGCTGATGATCGTGAGCCACGTTACCCAACCTGGACTCGCATGTGTTGTCACTGGGGGTGGTGCAAAGTCATGCCCTGGGACAGAGGCCACTGCATGCCCTGTAGCTGGGATTGCAGGCACCACCATGTGTGATTCGAGTGTTTGCATTCCGGTGAGTGATGAGGTCTTGCTATGTGACCCAGGATTTTTTCAAACTCTTGGGCTTCAGTGGTCTCCCAATTTGGCCTCCCAAAACCACAGCTCCATTGCCAATCCACTGTCTTTTGGGAATTCTACGACTATGGATGCGGCCTCCTTCCCAAATGATCTCTGTCTGTTCATGATGATGCCAACTCGATACCAAAATGGATGCTCTTGTTTTCTTTCATTTTTTTGTTTTCTTTCATTTTTTTTGTCAGAGTCTCACTCCGTATCCCAGGCTGGAGACCTTGGCTCACTCCCAGCAACTGCAGCCTCTGCCCACAAGGCTCTGGTGATCCTTCCCCTGGCCTTCCAAGGAGCCAGAACGACAGGCAAACACCACTACACCCGGCTCATTTGGGATGTAGGGTAAAGACAAGGTCTTGCTGAGTAGCCTGGCTGCTGTCCTCAGCTTTCCAAAGTACTAGGATGATGAGGTTTAGCCCCCAAGCCCAGCCTCGATCCTTCTTCAAAGATGAATGTAAAGGCTGGATGCTATGAACCATTCCTGGGATCCCACCACTCTGGGAGACAGAAACAGGAGAATGGCTATAGCTCATGAGCTCAAGGCCAGCCTGAGCCTTGCAGGGAGACCCCACCTCTGCACCCATCCAAAGAGTGAGTCTGGGGAGTGGTGACCATCACCCAGTCACTACAGAGGCTGAGGTGGGAGGATCACCAGAACCCACGATTTCGAGGCTGGCGGTGAATGACGGTCATGTCCCCAGGCTCCAGCCTGGACCACAGAGCCAGACTCTTTCTCCAAAATTATCAGAATCTTACAGATTCTCAACTGCGTATGGTGTGTTCAAAGGGACACTGGCTTTAGAGCCAGAAAAAATGGGACTTGGGGGTAAGAAATGTACCCAGGTGAGGGATGTGTCTGTGGTCTTTCTTGGCATAAGGTCCTTGTTGCCTAGTCTGAGGTCTGCCCTGCCTGGGGCACATTTCTAATCTTGGAGAGGAGAGTCAGCAGGAACCCAGTCAGGGAGTCTCCGGAACTCCCACACAAAAGTGGTGGCAGCCATTGGGGTGGTTGGGGCTGTAAGGTTCCGAGCTTGGGAGACACTCATATGGGGGGTGGGTGAAAGGGAAAAGGACTGAGGGCAGAAGGCTTTCAGGCAAAAGGATTTCTTTGTGGACTTAGATTTTCTGTCATTCATTCATTCATTCTTTCTTTCTTTCTTTTCTCTCTTTCTTTCTTTCTTTTCTTTCTTTTCTTTTCATTCCTCACTGGGTTGTCCGGGCTGCTCTCAAACTGCCCAACTCGGGCCATCCTCTTAGCATGGGCCTACAAAACTGCTGTGAACACAGGCTTTCCATTTGGTCGAAATTCTGGTCTTCCTGCCTGGCCCAGTACTCTTGGCCAGAGGGGATCCTCCCAGGGAGGCCTGTCCTCACCCACAGTTTTCTGGGTTTTGCTTGGGGTTGTGGTGGGGGCTTGCTATGGTGTTCAACCTGGTCTCGAGCTCATGATCTCTGGCCATCTTCTCATCTAGGCCTCCCCCTTTGCTGAGAAGACAGGCATGAGTTACCAGCCCATCCCCACTCCCCCAATGCTTTGAGAATCAAGCTCTCCCTTTCCCCGAGGCGACCCTTGAGAGGGTGAGCAGGTCCACCCTGGGGAACAAGGTGGGCAGATTGGTGGGTGCCCCAGTGGTGACATGCCCCTGCCTCAGGCACTCCCTGTGGGAAGGCTTGGCAGGTGCTGGGTCTGCCCTTACCACAATCTCGGGTCATCAGAAGGGATTGGTCCTCTTGGTGGGTCCTGAGAGGGGTGGACAGGCCAGGTGCAGTGTCTCAGGCCTGTCATCTCAGTGTTCTGGGAGGCCGAGGCACGAGGATGGACAGAGCCCTCGGGTTCGAGATCAGCCCGTGTACTTGGCAAGACCTCCTCTCATCTAGAAGCCAAAAAAATCATCCAAGAGAGTGGCTGTCATTCTGGCCACTCAAGAGGTTGTTGGGGGAGGATCACTGCAGCCCTTCTGGTGGAGGCCATGATGACTTAGAGCAGGCCACTGCACTCTGGCCTAATTGACACAGTGGGACTCTCACTCACAATAATAGCACCAACCACCACCAACACCACAACCACTGGCCAACTTAGGAGCTCAGCCTGGCATTCCAGCCTTTCAGAGGCCCAAGAGAGTGGACAGCCTGAGCCTGTGGGTTCAAAAACAGCCCAGGACACTTGGTAAGACCTCGTTTTGTCCATCAAAAAAATTCCAAAGATAAGCCGGGCGTGTTGGCCCAGGCCTGTGGTTCCAGACACTCAGGGGGCCAAGGTGGGAGGATTGACTGAGCCTGGCCAGTGGAGTCTGCCGTACCCATGAGTGTACCCCTGTGCTTCGGCCTGGATGACAGAATGGCATCTGACTCCAAATAATAATAATCGCTACCACCACCACCACCACCCCTACCACCCAGAGCAAGGAATCACCCTCAGGTATAGGAGAGGAAAAGGTACTTCCCGGCCTGTCATTTGTGGAAGGTTTCAAAGGTGACCACTGGGCACCTCCTTCCTGTGCCTTCAGCCACATGCCCCAGAAGGCCTGCCTCCACACTCCACATTCATTTCCAACAGCAAAGACGTGTGTTAGCTCACAGAACAGATGGCCCCAAGCTACAGAGGCCATCAAGAACAGAGTGATCAAGGCAGTCTGGCAATGCCACAGCCAGACCAGGTTCCAGTCGCCCTATCTGCCATCTTCGGGCGGGGGCGGACCACTTCCTCTCTCGATCACTCAAATGTTCCACACTCACATGGTTATTTCCTTGGTGAGCCATGGACGCCCATTGTGACACACATTGGAGGTGTCTTTTTTGTCGCTGATGCCCCTGTCGGCTGGGCTGGGGCACAGTGGCATGATCGTGGCTTCCAGGATCTTGACATCCTGGGTTCAGTTGCTCCTCTCATCACAGCCCCCGAGTAGGCGGGACTTTGGGGTCTACCATGCCTGACTTATTTTGGGGACCTCTCACCAAGATTAGATGAGGTCTGGCCATGTTGCCTGAGCTGGTCTCTGACCGCTGGGCTCAAGCAGCCTCCCACCTTGGCTGCCCAGGGAATGAGGCTCATGACCATGAACCATGGTGCCTGGTCTCAAATGGCATGTTCTGTCAATGGGGGCAACATATAGGAACGTCAGGGACAGAGGCAACCACATCCAATGTAGCCAGGAACACAGGTGCCACCACGCGCGACTCCAGTGTTTGTGTTCCCGGGAGGGACGATGTCTCAATATGTGGCCCAAGTGGTTCATGAACTCCTGGGCTCCAGCGTTCCCCTGCCTCAGCCTCCCAAAGCCACAGCCCAATTGTCTGCCGATCCACCATCTTTCAGGTACTCTATGCCCAAGGCTGAGGCCTCCTTCCCCAATGATCTCTGTCCACGATGATACCAACTCCATACACAGATGGAAGCTCTTAGCATTCTTTTTTTTTATTGAGGCGAGTGTCGTTCTGTCGCCCAGGCTGAAGGGTGGTGGCTCACTCTCAGCCACTGCAGTCTTGGCCCACTGGGCTCTGGTGAGCCTTCCCCTGCCAGGCTTCAGGGGAGATGGAATGACAGGCACATGCCACAATGCCTGGATCATTTGGGATGGGCCGGCGACTGGCCTCAGCCTTCTAAAGCACTAGGATGATGAGGTTGAGGCCCTGAGTCTAGCCTCGATTCTTCATCAAAAGCAAACCAGAAAGCCGACCATGGCAGCCCTCACCTGAAACCCCAGTACTCTGGGAGGCCGAGGCTGGAGGGTGGCTGGAGCCCAGGAGCTCAAGGCCAGCCCAGGCCACACAGGGAGACCCCATCTCTGAATCCATTCAAACAGGAGGTCTGGGGGCGTGGTGCCCACCCTCCCGGCCACTCTGGATGCTGAGGTGGATGATCGCTGGAGCCTGTGATTTCGAGGCTTTCAATGAACAATGGTCGTGTCCTCGGGCACCAGCCTGGGCCACATAGCCAGACCCTATCCCTAAAAAAATCAGAATCATACACAGATTCTCTACTGCACGTGTGTGTACAGAGTGCGACTGACTTTAGAGCATGGAAAAATGGGATTGGGAGGAAAGAAATGTACCCAGGTGAGGAATTAGTCTCTGGCCTTTCTTGGCTGAGATCCTCATTGCCGAGTCAGAAGGTCGGCCTGCCTGGGGCACATTTCACACCTTGGAGAGGTGAGCCGGTAAGAAACTGGGCAGCGAGCCTTGGGAACTCCCGCAATAAAGTGGGGACAGCCATTGGGGGGCTTGGGGCTGGAAGGTGGCGAACTTGAGGGACCTTCACATGTAGGAGGCAGGGGATAAGAACGGAGGGTAGAAGATTTTCAGGAGAATGTCTTTCTTTCTTTTTTCTTTTCTTTCTTTCTTTCTTCCTTCTTTCCTTCCTTCCATCTGTCCTAGCTTACTTTCTCTTTTTCTTTCTTTCTTTCTTTCTTTCTTTCTTTCTTTCTTTCTTCCTTCTTTCTTT
>NW_007160764.1:0-5263 GCF_000164805.1 Carlito syrichta | reverse complement strand
GGCAGCCTCCTACCTCAACCTCTAAGGGTGAGGGGCTGATGATCGTGAGCCACGTTACCCAACCTGGACTCGCATGTGTTGTCACTGGGGGTGGTGCAAAGTCATGCCCTGGGACGGAGGCCACTGCATGCCCTGTAGCTGGGATTGCAGGCACCACCATGCGTGATTCGAGTGTTTGCATTCCGGTGAGTGATGAGGTCTTGCTATGTGACCCAGGATTTTTTCAAACTCTTGGGCTTCAGTGGTCTCCCAATTTGGCCTCCCAAAACCACAGCTCCATTGCCAATCCACTGTCTTTTGGGAATTCTACGACTATGGATGCGGCCTCCTTCCCAAATGATCTCTGTCTGTTCATGATGATGCCAACTCGATACCAAAATGGATGCTCTTGTTTTCTTTCATTTTTTTGTTTTCTTTCATTTTTTTTGTCAGAGTCTCACTCCGTATCCCAGGCTGGAGACCTTGGCTCACTCCCAGCAACTGCAGCCTCTGCCCACAAGGCTCTGGTGATCCTTCCCCTGGCCTTCCAAGGAGCCAGAACGACAGGCAAACACCACTACACCCGGCTCATTTGGGATGTAGGGTAAAGACAAGGTCTTGCTGAGTAGCCTGGCTGCTGTCCTCAGCTTTCCAAAGTACTAGGATGATGAGGTTTAGCCCCCAAGCCCAGCCTCGATCCTTCTTCAAAGATGAATGTAAAGGCTGGATGCTATGAACCATTCCTGGGATCCCACCACTCTGGGAGACAGAAACAGGAGAATGGCTATAGCTCATGAGCTCAAGGCCAGCCTGAGCCTTGCAGGGAGACCCCACCTCTGCACCCATCCAAAGAGTGAGTCTGGGGAGTGGTGACCATCACCCAGTCACTACAGAGGCTGAGGTGGGAGGATCACCAGAACCCACGATTTCGAGGCTGGCGGTGAATGACGGTCATGTCCCCAGGCTCCAGCCTGGACCACAGAGCCAGACTCTTTCTCCAAAATTATCAGAATCTTACAGATTCTCAACTGCGTATGGTGTGTTCAAAGGGACACTGGCTTTAGAGCCAGAAAAAATGGGACTTGGGGGTAAGAAATGTACCCAGGTGAGGGATGTGTCTGTGGTCTTTCTTGGCATAAGGTCCTTGTTGCCTAGTCTGAGGTCTGCCCTGCCTGGGGCACATTTCTAATCTTGGAGAGGAGAGTCAGCAGGAACCCAGTCAGGGAGTCTCCGGAACTCCCACACAAAAGTGGTGGCAGCCATTGGGGTGGTTGGGGCTGTAAGGTTCCGAGCTTGGGAGACACTCATATGGGGGGTGGGTGAAAGGGAAAAGGACTGAGGGCAGAAGGCTTTCAGGCAAAAGGATTTCTTTGTGGACTTAGATTTTCTGTCATTCATTCATTCATTCTTTCTTTCTTTCTTTTCTCTCTTTCTTTCTTTCTTTTCTTTCTTTTCTTTTCATTCCTCACTGGGTTGTCCGGGCTGCTCTCAAACTGCCCAACTCGGGCCATCCTCTTATCATGGGCCTACAAAACTGCTGTGAACACAGGCTTTCCATTTGGTCGAAATTCTGGTCTTCCTGCCTGGCCCAGTACTCTTGGCCAGAGGGGATCCTCCCAGGGAGGCCTGTCCTCACCCACAGTTTTCTGGGTTTTGCTTGGGGTTGTGGTGGGGGCTTGCTATGGTGTTCAACCTGGTCTCGAGCTCATGATCTCTGGCCATCTTCTCATCTAGGCCTCCCCCTTTGCTGAGGAGACAGGCATGAGTTACCAGCCCATCCCCACTCCCCCAATGCTTTGAGAATCAAGCCCTCCCTTTCCCCGAGGCGACCCTTGAGAGGGTGAGCAGGTCCACCCTGGGGAACAAGGTGGGCAGATTGGTGGGTGCCCCAGTGGTGACATGCCCCTGCCTCTTGCACTCCCTGTGGGAAGGCTTGGCAGGTGCTGGGTCTGCCCTTACCACAATCTCGGGTCATCAGAAGGGATTGGTCCTCGTGGTGGGTCCCGAGAGGGGTGGACAGGCCAGGTGCAGTGTCTCAGGCCTGTCATCTCAGTGTTCTGGGAGGCCAAGGCACGAGGATGGACAGAGCCCTCGGGTTCGAGATCAGCCCGTGTACTTGGCAAGACCTCCTCTCATCTAGAAGCCAAAAAAATCATCCAAGAGAGTGGCTGTCATTCTGGCCACTCAAGAGGTTGTTGGGGGAGGATCACTGCAGCCCTTCTGGTGGAGGCCATGATGACTTAGAGCAGGCCACTGCACTCTGGCCTAATTGACACAGTGGGACTCTCACTCACAATAATAGCACCAACCACCACCAACACCACAACCACTGGCCAACTTAGGAGCTCAGCCTGGCATTCCAGCCTTTCAGAGGCCCAAGAGAGTGGACAGCCTGAGCCTGTGGGTTCAAAAACAGCCCAGGACACTTGGTAAGACCTCGTTTTGTCCATCAAAAAAATTCCAAAGATAAGCCGGGCGTGTTGGCCCAGGCCTGTGGTTCCAGACACTCAGGGGGCCAAGGTGGGAGGATTGACTGAGCCTGGCCAGTGGAGTCTGCCGTACCCATGAGTGTACCCCTGTGCTTCGGCCTGGATGACAGAATGGCATCTGACTCCAAATAATAATAATCGCTACCACCACCACCACCACCCCTACCACCCAGAGCAAGGAATCACCCTCAGGTATAGGAGAGGAAAAGGTACTTCCCGGCCTGTCATTTGTGGAAGGTTTCAAAGGTGACCACTGGGCACCTCCTTCCTGTGCCTTCAGCCACATGCCCCAGAAGGCCTGCCTCCACACTCCACATTCATTTCCAACAGCAAAGACGTGTGTTAGCTCACAGAACAGATGGCCCCAAGCTACAGAGGCCATCAAGAACAGAGTGATCAAGGCAGTCTGGCAATGCCACAGCCAGACCAGGTTCCAGTCGCCCTATCTGCCATCTTCGGGCGGGGTGGGCCACTTCCTCTCTCGATCACTCAAATGTTCCACACTCACATGGTTATTTCCTTGGTGAGCCATGGACGCCCATTGTGACACACATTGGAGGTGTCTTTTTTGTCGCTGATGCCCCTGTCGGCTGGGCTGGGGCACAGTGGCATGATCGTGGCTTCCAGGATCTTGACATCCTGGGTTCAGTTGCTCCTCTCATCACAGCCCCCGAGTAGGCGGGACTTTGGGGTCTACCATGCCTGACTTATTTTGGGGACCTCTCACCAAGATTAGATGAGGTCTGGCCATGTTGCCTGAGCTGGTCTCTGACCGCTGGGCTCAAGCAGCCTCCCACCTTGGCTGCCCAGGGAATGAGGCTCATGACCATGAACCATGGTGCCTGGTCTCAAATGGCATGTTCTGTCAATGGGGGCAACATATAGGAACGTCAGGGACAGAGGCAACCACATCCAATGTAGCCAGGAACACAGGTGCCACCACGCGCGACTCCAGTGTTTGTGTTCCCGGGAGGGACGATGTCTCAATATGTGGCCCAAGTGGTTCATGAACTCCTGGGCTCCAGCGTTCCCCTGCCTCAGCCTCCCAAAGCCACAGCCCAATTGTCTGCCGATCCACCATCTTTCAGGTACTCTATGCCCAAGGCTGAGGCCTCCTTCCCCAATGATCTCTGTCCACGATGATACCAACTCCATACACAGATGGAAGCTCTTAGCATTCTTTTTTTTTATTGAGGCGAGTGTCGTTCTGTCGCCCAGGCTGAAGGGTGGTGGCTCACTCTCAGCCACTGCAGTCTTGGCCCACTGGGCTCTGGTGAGCCTTCCCCTGCCAGGCTTCAGGGGAGATGGAATGACAGGCACATGCCACAATGCCTGGATCATTTGGGATGGGCCGGCGACTGGCCTCAGCCTTCTAAAGCACTAGGATGATGAGGTTGAGGCCCTGAGTCTAGCCTCGATTCTTCATCAAAAGCAAACCAGAAAGCCGACCATGGCAGCCCTCACCTGAAACCCCAGTACTCTGGGAGGCCGAGGCTGGAGGGTGGCTGGAGCCCAGGAGCTCAAGGCCAGCCCAGGCCACACAGGGAGACCCCATCTCTGAATCCATTCAAACAGGAGGTCTGGGGGCGTGGTGCCCACCCTCCCGGCCACTCTGGATGCTGAGGTGGATGATCGCTGGAGCCTGTGATTTCGAGGCTTTCAATGAACAATGGTCGTGTCCTCGGGCACCAGCCTGGGCCACATAGCCAGACCCTATCCCTAAAAAAATCAGAATCATACACAGATTCTCTACTGCACGTGTGTGTACAGAGTGCGACTGACTTTAGAGCATGGAAAAATGGGATTGGGAGGAAAGAAATGTACCCAGGTGAGGAATTAGTCTCTGGCCTTTCTTGGCTGAGATCCTCATTGCCGAGTCAGAAGGTCGGCCTGCCTGGGGCACATTTCACACCTTGGAGAGGTGAGCCGGTAAGAAACTGGGCAGCGAGCCTTGGGAACTCCCGCAATAAAGTGGGGACAGCCATTGGGGGGCTTGGGGCTGGAAGGTGGCGAACTTGAGGGACCTTTCACATGTAGGAGGCAGGGGATAAGAACGGAGGGTAGAAGATTTCAGGAGAATGTCTTTCTTTCTTTTTTCTTCTTTCTTCTTCTCCTTCTTTCCTTCCTTCCATCTGTCCTAGCTTACTTTCTCTTTTTCTTTCTTCTTCTTTCTTTCTTTCTTTCTTTCTTTCTTTCTTTCTTCTTTCTTTCTTCCTTCCTTCCTTTCTTCTTTCTTTCTTTCTTTCTTTTTCTTTCTTTCTTTCTTTCTTTCTTTCTTTCTTCCTTCCTTCCTTCCTTCCTTTCTTCTTTCTTTCTTTCTTTCTCTTTCTTTCTTTCTTTCTTTCTTTCTTTCTTTCTTTCTTTCTTTCTTTCTTTCTTTCTTTCTTTTTTTTTTCCTCACTAGGTTGTCTAGGTGGCTCTCAAACTGCCCAACTCGGGCCATCTTCTCAGCCTGGACATCCCAAACTGCTGAAATCACAGGCTTTTCATTTGATGCTTATTCTGGTCTCCTGTCTGGTCTTGAATGTTAGGCCAGAGGTGATCCTCCCACCAGTGTCTAACCCCACTCAAGGTTTTCTGGGTTTTTCTTGGGGTCAAGGTGTGGGCTTGCTGTGGTGTCCAGCCTGGTGTGGAACTCCTAGGCTTTGGTCATCTTCCCGTCTTGGTATCCCAAGTACTGAGGAGACAGGCGTGAATTGCCCAGCCATCCCTGCCCCTCTGAAGTTTTGAGATTCAAGCCCTTCCTTTCCCTGAGGCAGCCCCTGGGAAGAGTTAGTGGGTCCACCCTGGGGAAG
>NW_007160763.1:0-702 GCF_000164805.1 Carlito syrichta | reverse complement strand
CAAAGAGCGACTGTTTTTGAGCCAGGAAAAATGGGATTGGTGGGAAGATATGATGCGGGGTAAGGGACGTGTCCCTGGCCTTTCTTATCAGAACATCCTCATTGTCGAGTCGGAGGGTTGGCCTCAGAGAGGTGAGCCAGCATGAACACAAACAGGAAGCCTCGGGATCTCCTGCACCAAAGAGGGGCAGCCATTGTGGGAGTTGGGGCTGGAAGGTACCGAGTTTGGGGGACCCTCACATGTGGGGGAGGCATGGGGGTAAGGACTGAAGGCAGAAGCTTTCCAGGAAAATGGATTCCTTTCTTTCTTTTTTCTTTCTTTCTCTCCTTCCTTCCTTCCTTTCTTTTCTCTTTCTTTCTTTCTTTCTTTCTTTCTTTCTTTCTTTCTTTCTTTCTTTCTTTCTTTCTTTCTTTCTTTTCTTCCCTCTCTAGGTTGCCCAGGCTGCTCTCAAATCCCCCAAACCGGGTCACCCTCTCAGCCTGGGCCTTCCAATCTGCTGCAATCCCAGGCTTTCCATTTGGTCGACATATTAGTCTTCCTGCTAGGTCTTGAACTCTGGGTCAGAGGTGATCCATCCTCCAAGGCCTCTCCTCACCCAAGGTTCTCTGGGTTTTGCATTAGTTGCCCAGGCTTATCTGCCCTCCCCAGGATCCAATCTTCCTGTCTACCACCTTGGGTGGGGGAAGGGCACCTTCCTCTACC
>NW_007160762.1:0-5298 GCF_000164805.1 Carlito syrichta | reverse complement strand
TTATCTGCCCTCCCCAGGATCCAATCTTTCCTGTCTACCACATTTGGGTGGGGGAAGGGCCCCTTCCTCTACCAATCACTCCATCGTCCCACACGGACCTTTCCATGGGGAGCCATGGATGCCCATCGTTACACACGTTGGAGGCATCTTTTTTATTGCTGCAGTCTCCATTGTCCAGGCTGGGACACGGCCGCATGATTGTGGATTTCAGGGCCTTGACCTGTAGGACTCAGCTGGTCCCCCAGCCTTGGCCTCTAAGCAGCCTGGACTCCAGGTCTTGCCACACCTGAATCAATTTTGGGGCCCTTTTGCCGAGACAAGTTCTGGCCACCTTGCCCAAGCTGGTCCTTGACCCCAGGGCTCCACTTGGAAGGCCGAGATAGGAGGGTTGCCTGAGCCCAGCAGGTGGAGTCTGTTGTGTCTGTGAGCGTGCCGCTGCATGCCAGTCAGTGAGAGAGAACAGGACTCTGACTCAGAATAATAATCCAACCACCACCACCATCAAAACCACAAGCCGGGCTCAGGGTCTCAGCCTGGCATTCTGACCCTATGGATGCCCAGGCGAGTGCATGGCCTGATACTGCAGGTTTGACACCAGCCCGGGAAATGGGGTGACACCTCGTCTCAGCAATCAAAAACAAATTCAAAGATTAGCTGGGCATAGTGGTGCAGGCTTGTGGTTCCAACCACTTGGAGGGCTGAGGTGGGAAGATTGCCTAAGCCTGGCATGTGAAGTCCTCAGTGGCCTTGAGCATGCCCTTGTGCTCTGGCCTGTGTGACAGACTGGGATTACGGCCCCAAATAAAAATAATCACCACCACCACTACCACCATCACCCCTGCCACACAGTGAGAGAAGTCACCCTCAGGTATGGGAGAACAAAATGCACTTTCCGGACTGTCATTCATGGGAGGTTTCAAAGGTGTCCACCGGGCACGTCCATCCTGCACATTCAGTCACTCGCCCAAGAAGGCCTGCCCCCACCCTCCACACTCATGCCCCATGGCAAAGACGCCTGTGAGTTCACAAATAGATGGCTCTGAGCTAGGGTATTCATTGAGCACAAAACGATCAAGGTGGACAGCAACACCACGTCCGTCCCAGATTCCAGTTGCCTGGTTGCCACCTTCAGTGGGGATGGGAACCTTCCTCTCCCGATTACCCCATCATCCCCCACGCACTCAAACCATTCTCTGTGGTGCCATGATACGAGTGTCCTGATGCATGTGGAGTATCATTTTTGTCACCAGTCTCCTTCAACCGTGGTGGACCATGGTGTCACAATTGTGTCCCTCAGGGCCTCGACCTGCCGGGCTCAGGCAGTCCTCCTGCCTCAACCCTTGAGCAGCTGGGACTCCTGGGGTCATCACAACTGACTCGATTTTGGGGACCTCTCTCCAAGATGAGGTCTGGACATATCGTCCGTATTTGTCTCAGCCCCTTGGCTCAGGCAGCATCTCACCTCGGCCTCCCAGGGCATGACTGACGGCTGTGAGCCATGGTGTCCAGCTAGGACTCGCATGTTCTGTCAGTGGGGGAGGTGCAAAGGAATGTCCTGGGACAGAGGCCACTGCATCCCACGCAACCGGGACCACAGGCACCACCATGCGTGACTCCAGTGTTTGCATTCTGGGAAGTGACAAGGGATTGCTACACAACACAGGCTGTTCCCGAACTCGTGGGCTACAGCAGTCCCTACCTTGGCCTCCCAAAGCCACAGCCCGATTATCTGGCTATCCACCATCTTTCAGGAACTCTAGTCCCAAGGTTGGGTCATCCTTCCCAACTGATCTCTGTCTGTTCACGATGATCCCTACTCCATACACAAATGGATGCTCTTCTTTTTTTTCCATTTATTCCTTTATTTCTTTCAGTTGGAGTCTAATTCCATTGTCCAGGCTGAAAGGCGGTGACTCGCTCCTGGCCACTGCAGGCTTGGCCCACCGGCCTCTCACAAGCCTTTCCCTGGCATTCTGAGTAGCCAGTATGACAGGTACACACCACCACGCCCAACTCAATTGTGACGGAAGGTAGAGACAATGTCTCACCGAGGTGCCAGTGTGGGTCTCAGCCAGTGGGTTCAAGCTGGCCGCTGGCCTCAGCCTCCCAAAGGGCTGGAATGATGAGGCTGAGCCCCCAAGCTCAGCCACAGTCTTTCATCAAAAATGAAACAGAAGGCCCAGCGCCATGGCCCATGCTTGGAATTCCAGTGCTCTGGGAGGCTGAGGTGAGAGGATGGCTGGAGCCCAGAAGCCAAAGGCCAGCCTCGGCCATGCAAGGAGACCCCATCTCCGCACCCAACCAAACAGGGGGTTTGGGGCAGAGGTGCCCATCATACTGGGCACTCTGAAGGCTGAGACTAAGGGATCACTGAGGTCCGCAGTTTCAAGGCTGGTGGATAACCATGGTCATGTCCTCGAGCCCCGTCCTGGGCCACAGAGCCAGACCCTGTCTCCAAAAACATCAGAATCATACACAGATTCTCAACTGCATGTGATGTGTTCAAGGGTGACTGGCTTTGAAACCAGGAGCACTGGGATTGGGGGGGAAGAAATATCCCCAGTAAGTGATGTGTCCCTGGCCTTTCTTAGTGGAAGGCTCTCACTGCTGAGTTGGATGGTCAGCCTGCCTGGGGCACATTTCTCACCTCCGAGAGGAGAGCCGGTAGGAACCCGGCCAAGGAGTCTTGGGAACTCAAGCACCAAAGCGGGAGCAGCAACTGGGGGAGATTGGGCTGGAAGGTGCCGAGCTTTGGAGACCCTCACATATGGGGGGGCGGGGAGGTTGGACTGAGGGCAGAAGGTTTACAGGAGAATGGATTTTGTCTTTCTTTCTTTCTTTCTTTCTTTCTTTCTTTCTTTCTTTCTTTCTTTCTTTCTTTCTTTCTTTCTTTCTTTCTTTCTTTCTTTTCTTCCCTAGGTAGCCCAGGCTGCTCTCAAACCATACAACTCCACCCATCCTCTCGGACTGGGCCTCCCAAACTCCTGTGGTCATAGGATTTCCACTGGTCTTACTGTCTGGTGTTGAACTATGGGCTGGGGGTAACCTCTTGCCGAGACCTGCCCTCACCCAAAGTTTTCTTCGTTTTGCTTGGGGTCGAGGTAGGGGCTTGCAATGGTGTCCAACCTAGTTTCGAGCTCCTGAGCTCCGACTTTTTTCCAATCTGGGCCTCCCTGAGTGCTGAGGAGACAAGAATGAATCACCTGGCTGTCCCCACCCACCAGAAGCTTTGACAGTAAAGCCATCAATTTCCCTGAGTAGGCCCCTGGTAGGAGCAAGGGGGTCCACCCTGGGGAACAAAGTGGGTAGAAGAGTGGGCACGCCAGTGGAGATACACCTCTGCACCAGACAATACCACTGGGGAGGAATCAGTGGGTGACTCTGACCGCCAGGGTTCACGGGTCATCGTAAGGGAACAGGTCTCGCAGTGTGGCCCTGAAAGAAGTGTGCAGGCTGGGCTCAGGGGCTCACGTCTGTCATCTCAGCACTCTGGGAGGTTGAGGTGAGAGAGACTAACCTGGGCTCAAGACTAGCCTGGGCACCTTGGTGAGACTTCATCTCTACAAGAAACCTATAAGATGGGCCAGTGTGGTGGCACACAGCTGTCATTCCACCACTTGAGAGGCCTTGGAAGGAGGATCACTTTTCCCAGCTGGTTGAGGACATGGTGGCCGAGAGCAGGTCCCTGCTCTCCAGCCTGGGTGACAGAGCGGGATTCTGACTCCAAATAATAATTATCACCACCACTGCCACCACCACCACCCCTGCCACTCAGCGTGAGGATTCACCCTCAAGGATGGCAGAGAAAAAGGCACTATCCACCTGTCATTCACGGGAGGTATCAAAGGTGTTCACTGGGCATATCCATCCCACGCTTTCAATCATGGGTCCCAGAAGGTCTGCCACCACCCTCCACACTCGTGCCCCATGGCAAAGACACATGTGAGCTCACAGAACATACAGCCCTGAGTCTGGGGGGCCGTCGGGAACAGAGCAATCAAAGTGGTCTGACAACGCCATGGCCAGTTCATGTTTCAGTCACCCGGTCTGCCACCTTCGGGCTGGGGTGGGCCCCTTCCTCTTCCAATCACTCCATCATCCCCCGCCCACTCAGATCTGTTCCTGGGGAGCAGTGGACGCCTGTCGTGGCACATGAGGGAGGAGTCTTTTTTGCCACTGGAGTCTCCATTGCCCTAGCTAGGGCATGGCAGCACGATTGTGGCTCCCAGGTTCTCTTTCCTCTGGGTCTCAGGTGGTCTTCCCGCCTCGGCCCCTGAGCAGCTGGGTGTCCAGGGGCCACCACTCTTGACTCGATTTTGGAGACCTTTCACCAAGACCAGGTTTTTTCATGTCACCCAGGCTGGTCTCTGATCCCTGGACTCAAGCTACCTCCTGCCTCAGCCTCCTAATGCGTGGGTCTGATGGCCATTAGCAACAGTGCCTGGTCAGGTCTCCCACGTTCTGTCAGTGGGGGTGATGCAAAAGTTCCCCAGGACAATGGCCACCGCATCCTGTGTAGTTGGGATCACAGTCACTGCCATGAGCCACTCCTGTGTTTGCGTTCCTGGAGTGACGAAGTCTCGCTACATGGCCCAGGCTGGAATTGAATCCCCAGGCTCCAGTGGCCCACTGCCTCAGACTCCCAAAGTCACAGCCAGATTGTCTGCCAATCCACTATCTTTTGGAAACTCTATGCCCAAGTCTGGGGCATCCTTCCCAAATAATCTCTGTCTGTTCATGATGATGCCAACTCCATATAAAAATAGATGCTCTTCTTTTTTCCTTTTTTCTTTTTATTCTTTGAGTTGGAGTCTCACTCCATTGCCCAGGCTGGAGGGCGGTGGCTGGCTCCCAGTCACCACAGCATCAGCCAGCCAGGCTCTGGCGAGCCTTTTCCTGGTCTTCCGAGGAGATGGAAAACAGACATGTGCCACCACACCTGGCTCATTTGGGATGGAGGATAGAGACGAGGTCTCATGGCGTTGCTCAGGTGGGTCTCGGCCCATGAGCTGGGGCTGGCCACTGGCCTCCACTTCCCAAAGTGCTGAAAATATGAGGCTAAGCCCCTGAACCCGGCTTGGATCTTTTATTGAAAATGAACCAGAAGGCTTGGCTTGGTGGCCCACGCCTGGAAACCCAGCACTCTGAGATCCCGAGGTGGGAGGATGGTTGGGGTCCAGGAGCCCAAGGCCAGCCTGAGCTATGCAGGGAGACCATGTCTCTGCACCCACCCAAACAGGGGATCTGGGGTCAAGGTGTCCATCGTCTGGCCACTCCGGAGCCTGAGGTGGGTGGGTG
>NW_007160761.1:6596-13478 GCF_000164805.1 Carlito syrichta | reverse complement strand
CCAGAATGGCAAATGACCAAGATAATTGGTTTTAAATTATTGATGCCTGGGGACTCTGACCCTAAATTAGCAACCAGGGCTCAGGAGGACTGCCTGAGCCCCACAGGTCGAGGCCCCGGAAGCTACAATCATGCGGCTGCACCCCAGTCTGGCCCACAGAAATTTCTGTGACACAGAATTTTTACACATCACAACGGGCATCCATGGCTCCCCAGGGAAAGGTCCATTTTTGGGGGGGAACGAGAGAGTGATCGGGAGAGGAAGGGGCATTCCCCCACCTGAAAGTTGCAGACCAGGCGACCGGAACCTGGGTTGGCCATGGCATTGCCAGACCTCCTTGATCTCTCTGTGCCCAATGGCCACCCTAGCAGGGGCCATCTGTTCCCTGACTTCACACGTGTTTTTGCAGTTGGGCACGAGTGTGGAGGTTGGAGGCAGGTCTTCTGGGGCATGTGGGCAAAGGTGTGGGATGGATGTTCCCAGTGGTCAACTTTGAAACGTCCCGTGAATGACAGGTCAGAAATTGCCTTTTCCTCTGCCATCCCTGTGGTTTACTCCTCATGCTAGGTGGCAGGGTTGTTGGTGGTGGTGCTGGTCGTGATTACTATTAGTTGGAGTCAGAATCTTGCTCTGTCACCCAGGCCAGAGTGCAGGAGTTGGTGGACTACACCTGCTGGAATCAGGTGACGTTTCCTCTTCAGACACCCAAGTGGCTGGAATGACAGGCCTGCACCACCAAGCCTGGCTAATATTTGGATTTAATTTTGATGACTGAGAAGAGGTCTCACCCCATGACTTGGGCTGGTGTCGAACCCACAGCCTCAGGCCGTTCACTCTCCTGAGCCTCTGAAGGAATGGAATGCCAGGTTGAGTCCCTGAGCCTGGCCTGTGTTTGTGGTGGTGCTGTTGGTTAGTGTTATTATTCTGAGTCTGAGCCCCACTTTGCTACCCAGGCCGGAGCACAGGGGCCTGCACTCGGTTACCATGACCTCCAATGGATGGGCTCTGGCAATCTTCCCACCATGGCCTCCTGAGTGGCCAGAACGACAGGTGTGCACCACCATGCTGGGATCATTTTATTGGCTTCTTACAGAAAATAGGTTTCTCCAAGGTGCCTGAGCTGGTCTTGAACTCAGGGGCTCAGGCCATCCTCTCATCTTGGCCTCCCAGAGTGCCAAAATGAGAGGCGTGAGCACCAGAGCCCAGCCTCCACAGCTCTCTCAGGTCCCCACCATAAGACCTGCTCCCGATGGCCCAGGACCCCAGAGAATGTGGATGGAATCGCCTGCTGTGACCTACTTGGGGAAAGCACTAGGCACAGGGCATGTCTCCACCAGGATGAACAGCCCTCTGCCCTTCTCGGTCCCCAGGGTGGACCCACTCACTCCTCTCAGGGTTTGCATCAGGGATAGGGAGGTCATGACTCTCAAGCCTTCTGGAAAGCCAGTATGGCAGGGCTATTGACACCTGTCTCTTCTGCATTCAAGGAGTCCGAGACAGGATGATGGCCCTATCCCAGGAGCTTGAGACCAGGCTGGACACCATAGCAAGCCCCATTTCGACCCCAAGCAAAACCCAAAAAACCTTGGGTGAGGGCAGGCCTTGGCAAAAGAATCGCCTATGGCCCAGAGTTCAAGACCTGGAAGGAAGATCAGGATGTCGACCAAATGGAAAGCTTGTGATTGCAGCAGTTTGGGAGACCCAGGGCAAGAGGTTGGCCCAAGTTGGGTGGTTAGAGAACAGCCTGGGCAACCTAGTGAAGAAAGAAAACAAAAAAAGAAAGAAATAAAGAAAGAGAGAGAAATAAATAAATAAATAAGCAAAGAATGAATGAATTAATTAATTAAAAAAGAAATCCATTCTCCTGCTAACTTCTGCTTCAGTCCTTACCCCTCTCCCACCCTACATGTGAGGGTCCCACAAGCTTGACACCTTCCAGCCCCAACCCCCCCAAAGGTTGCTCCTGCTTTGGTGCGGGAGTTCCTGAGGCTGCCTGGCTGGGTTCCTGCTGATTCTCCTCTCTGAGGTGAGAAATGTGCCCCAGACTCGTTGACCCACCAACTCGGAAACTGGGACGTTCTGACAAGAAAACCCGGGACACATCCCTCACCCAGGGACATTTTGTCCCTCTAATCCCATTTTCTTGGCTCTAAATCCAGTCACCCTGTGAACACACCATGAGCAGTTGAGAATCTGTGTATGATTCAGATGTTTATGGTGACAGGGTCTGGCTCTGTGACCCAGGCTGAGGAACAGGGACACGACCGTTATTCACCGCCAGTCTTGCAATCATGGGCTCCAGCAATCCTTCCGTCTCAGTCTCTGGAATGGCCAGGATGATGTGCAACTCGACCCCAGAACCCCTGTTTGGATGGGTGTGAAGACAGGGTCTCCCCACATGGCACAGGCTGGCCTTGGGCTCCTGGGCTCCAGCTGTCCTCCCATCTCTGACTGCCCAAGCTCTGGGATTCCAGGTGTGAGCCACCCCGCCAGGCCTTCTGGTTCATTTTTACAAAGGGCCGAGGTCAAGTCGGGCTCGGAGGCTCAGTCTTTAATCCCGTGCCTTAGGAGGCCGAAGTGAGTGGAATGGCTGAGCTAGTGGGTTCAAGACCTGCCTGGGCAACTTGGTGAGGCCACATTTCTACAATAAATCAAAAATTAGCCAGGCGTGGTAGCTCATGCCTGTAGTTCCAGCTACTTGGAAGGCTGAGGTGGAAGGATCACCAGAGCCCAGTAGGTTGAGGCTGAAGAGGCTGGGAGAGGCCATTGCACTCCAGTCTGGGTGAGAGAGTGAGACTCCAACTCAAAAGAAAGTGTCAAGGCTGGGCTCTGGAGCTCAGCCTCATCATCCCAGTGCTTTGGGAGGCCAAGGCCAGCTGCTGTCCCAAGCCTGTGGGCTGATAACTGCTGGGGAAGTTGTGCGAGACCTCATCTCCCCCGTCCATCCAAAATGAGCCTGGCATGGTGGCACGTGCCTATCATTCCAGCTCTTCTGAAGGTTGGGGAAAGTCTCGTGTGCCACCACACTCCATTCATGTTTTTGGCTTCTTGTAGAGATGAGGTCTCACCAAGGTTCTCGGGTTGGTCTCCAATGCAAGGTCTCAGGCCATCCTTTTGCCTCGGCTTCCCAGAGCACTTTGATGACTGGCATGAGCTCCCACACCTGGCCTCCACATGACTCTCAGAGCCCCACTGCGAGGACTGCTCCCTTCTGTAGACCCAGGACCCCGGAGAGTGCAGCTTGAGTCAGCTGTCCAGCCCTCACCAAGGGAAGTGCCTGGCACAGGGGCATGTCTCCACTGGGTCGCACACTGCTCCACCTGCCTCATTCCCCAGGGTGGAACCACTCACTCCTCCTAGGTTCTGGCATAGGGAAAGGGAGGGTGTAACTCTCAAACTGTCGGGGTTGTGGGGATAGTGAGTCAACCTATGCCTGTCTCCTCAGCATTCAGGGAGTCCAAGATGGAAAGATTGCTGGAGGCAAGAGCTCAAGAGCAGGCTGGACACCATAGCAACCCCCCACCTCGATGCCAAGCGAAACCCAGAAAACTTTGGGTAAGGGTTGGCCTCGGTAGGAGGATTGACTCTGGGTCAGAGTTCAAGACCAGTCCTGAAGACCAGGATATCCGAAAAATGGAGTCTGTGATTGCAGCAGTTTGGGAGGGCCAGGCTGAGAGGATGGCCAGAGTTGGGTGGTTTGAGAACAGCCTAGGCAAATTAGTGAGGAAAGAAAAGAAAGACAGAAAGACAGAAAGAAAGAAAGAAAGAAAGAAAGAAAGAAACGAAGGAAGGAAGAAAGAAAGAAAGAAAGAAAAAGAAAGAAAAAAATAAAGAAAAAATGTATTATTCTTCAAACCTTCTGCCCTCAGTTTTTCCTCCCCTGCTGCCCCCACATATGAGGGTCCCCACCTTGGCACCTTCCAGCACCAACCCCCCACAATGGGTGCCCCCGCTTTGGTGTAGTTCCTGACTACCTGGCCTGGTTACTGTTGGCTCTCCACTCTGAGGGAAGACATGTGCCCCAGGCAGGTCAACCCTTTAACTCGACAATGAGGACCTTCTGCCAAGAAAGGCCAGGGACACATCCCTCAACTGGAGACATTTTTCCCCCATCCCATTTTCCCTGGCTCTAAGTTCAGTCGCCCTGTGAACACACCACACACAGTTGAGAATCTCTGTATAATTCTGAATTTTTTGGAGACAGGGTCTGGCTCTGTTGCCCATGCTGGGGCCCGGAGACATGACCATCATTCACTGCTAGCCTCACAATCACAGTTCTGGCAATCCTCCCACCTCAGCCTCCAGGGTGGCTGGGATGATGGGCACCTCGAACCCAGAAACCCTGTTTGGAGGGTTGTAGAGACAGGGTCTTCCTGCATGTCCCAGGCTGGCCTGGGGCTCCTGGGCTCCACTCATACTCCAGCTTCGGCCTCCAGGGTGCTGGAATTCCAGGCATGGGCTGCCATGCCAGGGCTTCTGGTTTGTTTTCAATGAAGAATCTAAGCTGGGCTCGGGGGGTCCGCCTCGTCATCCCAGTGCATTGGGAGGCCGAGGCCTGTGGCCAGTCAGAGCCCACGGGCTGAGACACACCCAGGCACCTTGACGAATCTCATCTCTACCATTCATCCCAAATGAGCCAGGCACAGTCACGTGCGCCTGTCATTTCATATCCTCAGAATGCTGGGGAAATCTTCACCAGAACCTGGCAGGCTGAGGCTGCGGTGGCTGGCATCCAGCCACTGCCCTGCAGCCTGGGTAACTGAAAGAAAATAAGAGAAAAGGGAAAAAAAGGACTCATTTGTTTATGGAGTTGGGATAATCGTGAACAGACAGAGATCATTTGGGAAGCAGGACCCAAGTTTGGGTCTAGAGTTTCCAAAAGATGGTGGATTGGCAGGCAATCAGGCTGTGGTTCTTGGAGGCTGAGGAAGGTGATGGCTGGAGCACAGGGTTTCGAGACCAACTTGGGCCATGTAGTGAGACCTCATCACTCCCCGGAACTCAAACACTGGAATCATGTGTGGTGGCACCCACATTCCTGGCTACAAGGGAAGCGGTGGCCTCCATCCCGGGCATACCTTAAAGTCGTCCCCACTGACAGAAGTTGCAAGTCCAGGCAGGGCATTGTGGCTCACGACCATCAGCCCCACGCCCTGGGAGGCCAAGGTGGCAGGCTGCTTGAGCCCAGGGGTCAGAGTCCAGCATAAGCGACATGGTCAGGCTTCAACTTGGCAAGAGGTCCCCAAAATCAAGTCAGGAGTGGACTGCCAGGAGTCAAAATCAAGTCAGGCTGCTTGGGTGCCGAGGCGGGAGGACTACCTGAGCCTCTCAGGTGGAGGTCCCGGGACACAATCATGCTGCCACTCCCCAGCCTGGCCATTGGAGTCTACATCGACAAAAAAGACACCTCCCACTTGCATCTCGACCAGCATCCATGACTCCTCAAGGATAGGTTCACTTGGGTGGGAAACAATGGAGAGATCAGGAGTGTAAGGGGCCCTCCCCCCACACGAAGGTGGCAGACAGAGCAACCGGAACCTGGTCTGGACGTGGTGTTGACGGACCGCCTGGTTCACTCTGTGCCCTACAGCTGCCCAACCTTGGGACCCTCTGTTCCATTAGCTTACACACGTCTTTGCTGTGGGTCACGAGTGTGGAAGGTGAATGCAGGCATTCTTGGGTGTGTCACCGAAGGTGTGGGGTGGACCTTCCCTGTGGCCACCTTTGAAACCTACCACAAACAACAGGCCAGAAAGTGCGTTTTCCTCTCCCATCCCTGAGGTTGACACTTTGCACTGGGTGGCAGGTGTGTTGGTGTTGGTGGTGATTATTATTCTTAGAAGTCGGATTCCCGATCTGTCCCCCAGGCCAGAGCACAGGGACACACTCACAGCCACTGCAGACTCCAGTTGCCAGGTTCAGGTAATCCTCCAGCCTTGGCCACCTGAGTGGCTGGAACCCCAGGCATGCACCACAACTCATGGCTTATCATTGGATTTATTTATTTATTTATTTATTTTTTTTTTTTATTTTTGAGTTGGAGTCTCACTCTGTCGCCCAGACTGGAGTGCAGTGGCCGCTCCCGGCCACCGCAGCCTCGACCTGCTGGGCTCTGGTGATCCTTCTGCCTCAGCCTTCCGAGTAGCCGGAATTACAGGCATGCGCTACCACGCCCGGCTGATTTTTTTTTTTTAATTTATTGTAGAGATGAGGTCTCGCTGCCCAGGTGGGTCTCGAACCCGCGGGTTCAGGCAATCCACTCACCTCAGCCTCCCAAAGGCGCGGGATTACAGGCTGAGCCACCGAGCCCGGCTTGGATTTATTTTTGATGGCTGAGGTCTCACCCTGTGTCCCAGGCTGATGTCGAAGCCACAGGCTCAGGCTGTCCACCTGCCTGGGCCTCCAAAAGGCTGGGATGCCAGGCTGAGCCCCTGAAACTGGCCTGTGGTTGTGGTGATGGTGGTGGTTGCTATTATTATTCCAAGTCTGAGTCCCACTCTGTTGCACAGGTAGGAGCACAGGAGCCTGCTCTTCACCACCACAGCCTCCAGCAGCTGGGCTCTTGTGACCCTCCTGCTGTGGCAAGCCTAGTGTCTGGTACGAGAGGTGTGAACCCCCACGCTCGAGTCATTTTTTGAATTCTTGTAGAGACGAAGTCTCACCAAGGTGCCCAGGCTGGACTCTAACTTGGAGGCTCAGGTCATCCTCTTGCCTCAGCCTTCCAGAGTACTGTGATGACAGGCGTGAGCTCCTACACCTTTTCTCCACAACACAATCAGGGCCCCAGCATGAGTCCCGCTACATTTTGATGACCCACGACCCCAGAGAGTGCGGCCAGAGTTACCAGCCGACCCCTCCCCAGATGGAACACCTGTCTCTGGG
>NW_007160761.1:0-6576 GCF_000164805.1 Carlito syrichta | reverse complement strand
GATTCCCGATCTGTCCCCCAGGCCAGAGCACAGGGACACACTCACAGCCACTGCAGACTCCAGTTGCCAGGTTCAGGTAATCCTCCAGCCTTGGCCACCCGAGTGGCTGGAACCCCAGGCATGCACCACCACTCATGGCTTATCATTGGATTTATTTTTGATGGCTGAGGTCTCACCCTGTGTCCCAGGCTGATGTCGAAGCCACAGGCTCAGGCTGTCCACCTGCCTGGGCCTCCAAAAGGCTGGGATGCCAGGCTGAGCCCCTGAAACTGGCCTGTGGTTGTGGTGATGGTGGTGGTTGCTATTATTATTCCAAGTCTGAGTCCCACTCTGTTGCACAGGTAGGAGCACAGGAGCCTGCTCTTCACCACCGCAGCCTCCAGCAGCTGGGCTCTTGTGACCCTCCCGCTGTGGCAAGCCTAGTGTCTGGTACGAGAGGTGTGAATCCCCACGCTTGAGTCATTTTTTGAATTCTTGTAGAGACGAAGTCTCACCAAGGTGCCCAGGCTGGACTCTAACTTGGAGGCTAAGGTCATCCTCTTGCCTCAGCCTTCCAGAGTGCTGTGATGACAGGCGTGAGCTCCTACACCTTTTCTCCACAACCCAATCAGGGCCCCAGCATGAGTCCCGCTACATTTTGATGACCCACGACCCCAGAGAGTGCGGCCAGAGTTACCAGCCGACCCCTCCCCAGTGGAACACCTGTCTCTGGGGCATGTCTCTGCTGGGGTGCCCACTTCTCCACTCGCCTCGTTCCCCAAGGTGGATCTGCTTGCTCCTCCCAGGGGCCACCTCAGGGAAAGGGAGGGTGTGACTCTCAAAACTTTGGGTGGGTGGGAACAGCCAAGCGACCCAAGCCTGTCTCCTTTGCACTCCGGGAGGCCAAGACGGGAAAATGGCCAGAAACCGGGATCTAGAGACAAGGTTGGACATCTTAGCAAACCCCCTCCTTGACCCCAAGTGAAGCCAAGAAAGCCTTGGGTGAGGGTAGGCCTCGGCAGGGGATCACCTCTGGCCCAGAGCTCAAGACCAGCCAGGAAGATCAGGATGTCAACCAAATGGAAAGCCTGTGATCACCACAGTGTGGGAGGTCGGGGCTGAGAGGATGGCCTGAGTTGTGTGGTTTGAGAATAACCTGGGCAACCTAGTGAGGAAAGAAAAGAAAAGAAAGAAATGAAAGAAAGAAAGAAAGAAAGAAAGAAAGAAAGAAAGAAAGAAAGATAGATAGATATCCATTCTTCTGCCACACTTCTTCCCTCAGTCCTTCCACCCCCACCCACCCCACATGTGAGGGTCCCCTAAGCTCGGCAAATTCGAGTCCCATCCAACACCAAAATGGCTGCCCCCACTTTGGTGCAGGAGATCCTGAGGCTAACTGGGCGAGTTGCAGGTGGCTCTCCTCTCCAAGGTGAGAAATTTGCCCCAGGCAGGCCGACCCTCCGACTCGGCAACAAGGACCTTCTGACAAGAAAGGCCTGGGACATATTCCTCAACCTGGAATATTTCAACCCCCTTAATTCTATTTTTTCTTACTCTAAAGCCAGTCACTCTGTGAACACACCACAAGCAGTTGAGAATCTGTGTATGATTCTGATGTTTTGGAGACAAGGTCTGCTCTGTGTCGCAGGCTGGAGCCTGGGTACATGAATGTCGTTCACCGCTAGCCTCAAAATTGTGGGCTCCAGCGATCCTTCTGCCTCAGCCCCTGGGGAGACGGGCATCTCTGCCCCAGACACCTTGTTTCAATGGGCGAGGAGAGGGGGTCCCTTTGCGTGGCCCTGGGCTCCCGTCATCCTTCCCCTCTGCCTCCCAGAACACTGGGACTCCATATGTGGGCCACCGTAACAGGCCTTCTGGTTCATTTTTGATGAAGGATCGAGGCCAGGTTTGGAGGCTCAGTCTCATCATCCCAATGCTTGGGAGGCCAAGGCCAGTGGCGGGCTCAAAACTACAGACCGAGACCGGCCAAGGCACGTCAGCAAGATCTCATCTCTGCACTCCATTTCAAATTAGCCTTGGGTGGTGGCATGCTCCTGTCATTCTGGCTCTTCAAAATGCCAGGAAAATGCTCCCTGGAGCTTGCCATCCATTTGTGTATGGAGTTGGGATCATTGTGAACAGAAAGATTATATGGAAGGAGGCCCCAGCCTTGGGTCTAGAGTTCCTGAAAGACAATGGATCAGCCGACAATTGGGCTGTGGCTTGGGGAGGCCGAGGCAGGAGATCATTGGAGCCCAGAAGTTCAAGACCAGCCTGGGCCATGTAGCGAGATCTCGTCGTTCCCTAGAATGCAAACACTGGAGTAGCATGTGGTGGCATCCATGGTACAGGCTACACATGATGCGGTGGTCTCTGTCCCGGGGCGTTACTTTGCATCACACCCACTGACAGAACCTGCAAGTCCAGGCCAGGCACCGTGGCTCACGGCCATCTGCCCTGTGCCCCGGAAGGCAGAGATCAGAGGCTGCCTGATCCCAGGGGTCGAAGACCAGCCTGGGTGACATGGTCAGACCTCGTCTCAGCAAGAGGTCCCCAAAATCAAGTCAGGCATAGTGGAATCCAGAGTCCTGGCTGATCGCTCTGTGCCCAGGGGCCGCCTTAGCTTGGGGCCGTCTGTACAGTGAGCTCACACACATCTTTGCTGTGGGGCACGAGTGTGGAGGGTGGAGGCAGGCCTTCTGGGGCACGTGGCTGAAGTCACAGGATGGATGTGCCCAGTGGCCACCTTTGTAACTTCCCGTGAATGACAGGTTGGAAAGTAAATTTTACTCTCCCATCCTTGAGGGCGAATCCTCGCATGGGTGGCATGCCTAGTGGTGGTGGTGGTGATTACTATTGTTATTTAGAGTCAGAATCCCACTCTGTCACCCAGGGTGGAGTGCAGGTGCACTCCCATGGTCACTGCAGACTCCACATGCCATGTGCAGGTGATCCTCCAGCCTTGGCCCATTCAGTGACTGGAACTGCAGACCTGCATCACCCAGCTAACCTTTGGATTTATTTTTGAGGGCAGAGATGAGATCTCGCCCCATGTCCTGAGCTGGTGTCAAACCTGCAGGCTCAGGCTGTCCACTCGCCTGGGCTTCAGAAGAGCTGTGATGCCTGGCTGAGCCCCTGAGCCCAGCCTGTTGTTGTGGTGTAGCTGGTTGTTATTTTATTATTCTGAGTTGGAGTCCTACTCTGTCACCCAGGCCAGAGCACAGCGGCCCACTCTTGGCCACCGTGTTCTCCACCGACTGGGCTCTGGCAATCCTCTCTCTGCAGCATCACAAGTGGCGGGAATGACAGGCATGCGCCACCATGGTCTCCTCATTTTTTTGGCTTCTTGTAGAGACGAAGTCTTGCCAAGAAGATCAGGCTGGTCTCGAACCCAGTGCCTCAGGCCCTTTTCTTGGATCAGCATCCCATAGCGCCAGGATGACAGGTGTGAACCACCACGCCAGGCCTCCACAGCCTTCTCGAGTCCCCCCCATGAGACCCAATCCCTTCTAATAGCCCAGGACCCCAAGGGGAGCCCCTGGTGTAGGGGTTTGTCTCTTCCGGGCTGCCCACCCCTCCGTCTGCCTCATTCCCCAGGGTGGTACCCACGCTCTTTCCAGAAGCTGCCTCGGAGAAAGGGAGGGTGTGAACCTCAATCCTTCAGGGGGTCAGAGACAGCCAGGTGACCCATGCATGCCTCCTTGGCACTTAGAGAGGCCAAGATGGGAAGATGTTGGGAACCTGGAAAATCGAGTCCAGGCTGGACACCATAGCAACCACCCACCTCGACACCAAGCAAATCCCAGAAAACCTTGAATGAGGGCAGGCCTTGGTGGGAGGCTCACCTCTGGCTCAGAGTTCAAGACCAGGCAGGAAGCCCAGGATATCAACCAAATGGAAAGTCTGTAATTGCAGTCATTTAAGAGGCGCAGGCCAAGAGAATGGCCCAGGTTCCATGGTTTTGAGAGCAGCCTGGTCAACCTAGTGAGGAAAGGAAAGGAAAGGAAAGGAAAGGAAAGAAAGAAAGAAAGAAAGAAAGAAAGAAAGAAAGAAAGAAAGAAAGAAAGAAAGAAAGAAAGACATTCTCCTGAAATCCTTCTGTCCCCAGTCGTTCCCCCCATCCCTCCAACTTTTGAGGGTCCCCCAAGCTCGGTGTCTTCCAGCCATAACCCCCCAAAATGGCTGCCATCATTTGGTGTGGGTGTACCCGAGGCTTCCTGGCCAGGTTCCTGCCAGCTCTCTTCTCTGAGGTGAGAAATGTGCCACAGGCAGGCTGACCCTCCAACTCAGCAATGAGGACCTTCCTCCAAGAAAGGAAAGGGATACATCCCTCACCCGGGGACATTTCTTCACCCCAATCGCATTTTTACTGGCTCTGAAGTCAGTCGCCCTGTGAACACACCACGTGGATTTGAGAATTTGTGTACGATTCTGATGTTTTTGGAGACAGGGCCTCACACTCTGGCCCAGGCTGTGACCCAAGGTCATGACCGTTGTTCACCACAAGCCTCAAAATCACAGACTCTAGTGATCCTCCAACCTCAGCCTCTGGAGTGGCTAGGATGATGGGCACCTCCACACCAGACCACCTATTTGGATTGGTGCTGACACGGGGTCTTCCTGCATGTCCAGAGCTGGCTTTGGAATTCTGGCCTCCAGTCATCCTCCCACCTCCGACTCCCAGAATGCTGGGATTCCAGTTGTGGTCTGCCACACCAGGTCTTCTGTTTCATTTTCAACGAAGGATCGAGGCCGGGCTTGAGGGCTAAGCCTCACTATCCCAGTGCTTTGGGAGGGCAAGGCCAACTGCCGGCATGATACGATGGGCCAATTCCCCCAGGGCAACAAAGGGAGACCTCAGCTCTACCCTCCATCTCAAATAAGCCTGACATGGTGGCACACATCTGTCATTCTGGCTACTCAGAAGGCTGGGAAATGACTCGCCAGAGCCTGGACTGCCAAGGCAGTGGTGGCCTGGAGTGCGACCCCGCCCTCTAGCCTGGGTGACTGAGTGAGAATCCAACTCAAAGAGAAAAAGGGGAATAAAAGAATGGCATCCATTTGTGTATGGAGTTGGGATCATCATGAGCAGACAGAGATCATTTGGGAAGGAGGCCCCTGCCTTGGGCCTAGAGTTCCTGAAAGACGGTGGATCAGCAGACAATTGGGCTGTGGTTTTGGAGCCTGAGATGGGGGATCGTTGGAGCCCAGGAGTTCGAGACCAGCCTGGACCACGCAGCAAGACCTCATCACTCTCCGGAACGCAAACACTGGAGTCGTGCATGGTGGCACACATGGTCTTGTCTACACGGGATATGGTGGACTCCATCCTGTGGCATTCCTTTGCATTGCTCCTACTGCCAGCTCTTACGAGTTTAGGCCAGGCACCGTGGCTCATGGCCGTCAGTCCCATGCCCTGGGAGGCTGCAGTGGGAGGCTGCTTGAGCTCAAGGGTCAGAGACCAGCCTGGGCGACCTGGCCATACCATGTCTTGGCGAGCAGTACCCAAAATTGAGTCATGTATGGTGGCCCCCGGAGTCCAGCTGCTCAGGTGCTGAGGTGGGAGGACCACCTGAACCCCACAGGTCAAAGGCCTGGGAGCCAGGATCATGCTTTCGTGCCCCAACCCGGCAGACAAAGACTCCAGTGACAAAAAGGCACCTCCACACATTCGTCACAATATGCGTCAATGTCTGCCCAAGGAAAGCGCAGAAAGGTCCGCGTGGGCAGGAAATGATGGAGTGAATGAGAGAGGAAGGTCCCTTCCCCTGCCCAAAAGGCGACAGGAAGCTGGGCTGGCCATGGCATTGCCTGACTGCCTTGTTCAATGTGTGTGCGACTGCCACCCTAGCTCAGGACCATCTGTTCCATGAGCTCACACACATCTTTGTTGTGGAGCACGAGCGTAGAGGGTGGAGGCAGGCCTTCTGGGGCGTGTGGCTGAATATGCAGGCTGGACTTGTCTGGTGTCAACATTTAAAAACTCCCATGAACTTCAGGCCAGAAAGTGCCTTTTCCTCTCCCATTCCTAAGGGTGACTCCTTGTGCTGGGTGTCAGAGGTGGTAGTGGTGGTGGTATTGGTGATTATTATTATTTGGTGTCAGAATTCCACTCTGTCACCCAGGCTGGAGTGCACGGGCAAGCTCACGGACACCAGGAACTCCACTTCCTGGTCTCAGGCAATACTACTGCCTCAGCCCCCCAAGTGGCTGGTACCAGAAACCTGTGCCACCAAGCACAGCTAATCTTTGAATTTATTTTTGATGGCCGAGATGAGGTCTTGTCACCTGTCCCAGGATGGTGTGAAACCGGCAGGCTCAGGCCATCCACTCACCTGGGCCTCTGAAGTACCAAGATGCCAGGCTGAGACCCTGAGCCTGGCATGTGGTTGTGGTGGTGATGGTGGTTTGTAATACTATTCTGAGTCAGAGTCCCGCTCTGTCACCCAGGCCAAGGCGCAGGAGCCTGTTCTCGGGAACCACAGCCTCCACTGGCTTGGCTCTGGCGATCTTCCCACTGCGGCCTCCCAAGTGGCTGGAATGACAGGCATGCACCACCATGCTCGGCACATTTATTTGGCTTCTTGTAGAGACAAG
>NW_007160760.1:0-901 GCF_000164805.1 Carlito syrichta | reverse complement strand
GAGGTTGTTTCCAGTGACAATATCTGCTCTTTAACACTTTGGTTTAGGCAGTTAAGAAAGTCTGCAGGCCTGAATTGGACAATTGACTATCAAGGACCAATTGGTGTAGTAGAGACACTGACACCAACAGTGCCAGAGTCCATCAACACCAGGTCCACACCGAAAATGGTTCACTTTAACAAGCCAACCATGAAAAAGAAGGCCCAACACCTCTTCAGGCTTTATACTAGAGACAACATAGACTCTACCTGAGCATTTTGTGATCCCTCTGCATCAGACCATCATGGACGTAGCTGCTTTTCACTGGGCATTCTGGGAGGACAAGACACTTCAGTCCACTAGCTTGCTGTCACTCAGGCCATGCCATGGGGGCCTCTGGAGCTCACCATTCTGTTCAGATTGCACATCTCAGTGCTAGGAGGTCATGCATGTTGGGGACTTTGGCCCAAAGGAAAAGCCACCAGGGTCTGATGACCCCAAGGTTTCTGGACTCCCAGGTTCCCAGAAGTGACCATTCATTGCATTCCTTTTGGAAAGCAGATTTTGACCTGCTACTGGGCCCTGGTGGAATCAGAAAGGCTGAGTCAGCAAGCTGAAATCATACTCTGACCAGAAATAACCACCTTGCCCTGGGCCAACAGCAGCCTGGACATAAGAGTGGGGTCTCCCCAGCAGTGCAGCATCATTAAATGGAAGTGGTGCCTTCAAGATAGGGCCCACTCAGGAAGAGAAACAGTCAGCAGGCTGCAAGTAAAGGCGGCCAGCTATCCTGCTGGCAGAACGATGCCTATTCCACACAAGGAGTTGCCACCCCAGGGCAAAATGGGGATGATGATGACAGGATGCACAAGACTCTGACACCTTTTGCTTATGCTGGTTCACTGATGACTCAGCAATGCTG
>NW_007160759.1:0-540 GCF_000164805.1 Carlito syrichta | reverse complement strand
CTCTTGTTTCTAGAGTTCTGTGAGGACAGACACCAGGCTGCATCAGGCACTGTCATGTTCCCATTTGTTAGGGACCCCATGTCTTTCCAGGGCCAGAGGTTGCTCATGGTCTCCTGAGAAATAAGTGTCTACTCAAGACCCCAGTGGTTGTATTTTCTCACCTTAGGCCCATCTACATGAGGAAGACCATGGCATCAGGACCCACTGTCACAAACATGATCTGAACTGGATCCAGACATCCCAACTTCTAACCCAGGAACCTCTCTAAGTCCTGGGACAGCCACTCCAGACAGATGAGCAGGCCCTGAACCCAGGCGCCCCTAGACCAGTCACAGGGAAGGCATTCCCACATCCCCTACATGCTGGGAGTTCTGCCTAGAATGTGACACAGATGAGAGCTTTGGTATTTCCTACTGTCTGGGGATTCCCTTTGGAACAAGTGCTAAATAGGCTGAATCATTATCCTGGTGGCATCCTGGTATTAGTTCCATTTGGTTTCAGAGAGTCTCTCCAAAATGACAGGTAAGAACCTGGCAGAAG
>NW_007160758.1:0-12358 GCF_000164805.1 Carlito syrichta | reverse complement strand
ATTTTATGATGAAGCAAGTATTGAAATTCCTTTACAATGTTTACAATCACAGTGAATGAGAATGCCACCCACCTCATGTGCTCAGCTCTGTTCCATGACCTGCACTCCATCACTCCGCAACCCCTGTGACTTCTTTCAGGGAATAGGCATATCCTGCAGAGACCAACTTTGGCCAGGGCCTGCTCTGTGGGTGAGGGACAGAAGAAAGATAAATATGGGGGAAGAGATGATGTTTGGACAGTTACCTCACACTCCACCCCTATGCTGATGTTTTCCTATCCTTCTGCAAATTCCCTGAAGTGGAAACACAAGTCAGACTAGGCGTATGCAATAAAGGGCACAGGATCTGAACAGCTAAATTGCTACAGTGATTATACCTGTGATTACTTTTTTGCCTGAAAGACAAAGCTTCATGATAGAAGGGGTCTTAGGCTAAGGGTGATAAGATAGATGTTTGAGAGGAGAAAGCAAAGGTAAATTCCAATTCTCAGGTAAAATTCACACACTGTTCTTATCCTGTGACAACACTGTGACACTCTGGGGAGGCCTCTCTGGCCTGGAATACCTGTCAGGCCAGTTAGCTTTCTTGTCCATGACTGGAAAGGACAGTGGAAGTGTCCTGACTTGCCAGAAAGAAATAACAATAGTCCCCCTTGTGAGTATTTGATACCCTGGTTTATTACACTTAAGAGTATTTATCTATTTCAGGCCGAGTGCAATGGCTCAAGCCTTTAATCCCAGAACTTAGGGAGGCAGAGGTGAGATGATTGCCTGAGCCGATGGGTTTGAGAACAGCCTGGGCAACTTGGCAAGACCTCGTCTCTACAATAAATCAAAAAGTTGACTGGGTGTGGTAGCATACACCTGTAGTTTCAACTAGTTGGCAGGCTGAGGCGGAAGAATCACCTGAGTCCAGCAGGTAGAGGCTGCAGTGGCCATGAGCGTGCCACTGCACTCCAACCTGGGCAATGGAGTGAGACTCCAACTCAAAAAAAAAAAGAGTATCTATCCATTTTATAACCACAGGATGAATAGCTAAATTCAGATCTAACCACTCTCCCCAAGGAACAAGCCGAGTGCATCAACAGGGTTCTGATTGAACTTCCCATGGCCAATGGAGAGTATTCTCTTCAGGTATTGTGTTGTGGGGCAGGCAGCCACTGGTTATTCTTGCGCCCCCAGCTTGGTTGCAACATTTTTGGTGTCTGGATTTACAACTTCAGGGTGTTGCTCATGGTTGTGTCAGCATGTCTAGGGGTGCTGGATGGCCAAAAAAGGGTCTCTCACTGAGAGTGTGACTTGCTTTATGTAATAGGGTCGTCCACCCCTACATCGGCCCTAGGAGCTGTGGCAGTTCCTGGCTTAGATGACTTGTGGAGAACTTGCTACACTGCTAGAGAAACGCTTGCCATTTGGTCAGGGTCATCATCTGTGCTGCTGAGCTGTGGGACCCTAAGAGAGTCATTGATTCGTCCTCCTAGGGGCAGGGCAGTGCAGTCATCAGAACTTGTCTGATGATTGGTTTTGTTGCCAAAGAAGTTTGGCATACTGTGTTGTCCTGCTGTTCAATGGGGCTGTAATGGGCATCTGTGCCTGTCCAGGTCTGTGACCAAAAGCCAACAGACTGTTGATGTTTTCCCTGCTGCTGCCCAAACCACCAAGCATATCCCTTCTAGGTAACATGTATATCCAACTCACAGGGAAGGGATTGGTTTAAAATGCCCATTGCCTGGATGACACCCATAGTGCTTCTGGCAGCACTGAATGCTTGACTCTGTGCAGTTCCGATGGGATACCCCCTTGGTCAATCTATATAAGAACTGTACCATCTACACCAAATGTGAGATTAAAATCCCAAAATTTTCTATAGCAGTTTTGGCAGTGTTGGGTAGGGAAAAGCCTGAACTATGTCAATAACAGCTGATGATCCTTGCCCCTACAAATATTCAATTAGCTGGGATGCTCTAGGTCTATAAGAGAATTAGAAGCCAGCATAACATCATCTATACAATAAATAGAGACACTGATGCATGTTTCCTCCAACTATCCACATCTTAAAAAACCATGCTGTGACATACAGGGTCTGACAATTAAGTTTGTGAACACATCCTAGAAAAAATACTAAATAACTCTATGCTGAATATCACTATGGTCTCCTTCAAAGTGTCCCCTTAGGAAACTATGCCAGTGCCTAGTCTACCCATCAAAACAAGTTTGGCATATTTTTCTGCAATGGCCTTTAGAGTCATCATTGTAAGAACTTCAGAGTTTGAATTAGAGCAATGAACAAACATTAAATGTCCTGTTAAACTTAGTAAGAGTAGACACGAAATCAGGGACATGTTCATCCACATTTGTGGGGATAATACTATTTAAAAAATGACAATTTTACCAATGGATTAAACATTTTTTCTGAGGGGAGAAAAAGCATCACTGATGAAGACAGGTCAGGACAGTCAGTAATGAGCAGAACTGATAAAAACATTATAAATTATCAACAAACTTTGTGTCAAAATCATCAACTGACTGTGAGAAGCATAGCAGATGATATAAACACTGATAAACAGGAAAATATTAACTGAAAATCTAGCATGAGAAAGGTATGTGCAAAAATGGTCCCAAAGGAGCTCTTGCACCATGACAGTACACGGTACTATCTGTGAGGGAGTTTACAGTGTCAGTAAACACTGTTTGGAACACGCTCCCTTCTCACCTGAAATGGCCCCCAATGACTTTGTTCTTTATCCAAAGATAAAGTATTGAAACGAAGACATTTTGATGACACTCAGGACATCAAGGTAATACAATGACAGCTCTGATGGCCATTCCAGAAAAAGAGCTCCAAAATTGTTTTGATGAGTGGACTAGGTACTGGCATCAGTACATAGCTTCCCAAGGGGAGTACTTTGAAGGTGACCTCAGAGATATTCAGCAATGAAGGATGCAGCACTTTTTCTAGGATGAGTTTATGAACTTAATTGCTAGACCTTGTAACATAGGGCTGTGCAAATAACTCATCAGTAGCACCACATGTCCATTGTCTTCCTTCCCAGGTGAATGTAAACTGGTCTTGACAATCTGCATGAATATCAACAATAAAGAAAGCAATAGCCAATAACAAAAAAATTCCAGCAAAAAAAAGGAAGCCCTGGTGTGGATTCTAACCTGGGTCCTGCTCTGTCACCATCATCACGAGGAAAGCAGTGTTGACTAGGACCAGCCCCTGGGGACCCTGCACATGTCAGTTCTGCCCTGCAGCTGCCTGACAGCTCACTCCTTAAGGGGAATCTCCTTTTTTACCAGAAGTCCACTCTAGTACCCAGACCATAGACCTCTTTTCAGAGAGAGGTTGGTATTGATTTTCTTTGGGGAATTACTTCTACAATTCCACCAACACCACACTGGGTTGTTCATCTCTCTTGTTCAGATTCATCCCTTTCTTAGGCAAATCTATCTTCTACTCCACTCCTTTTTTCCCTTGTGAGCTCTCTTTCACCTTGTGGACTCCCCATTTCTGCCTCAGGAAGACTCAGACTGAATGACAATCATCCCTTGGTAGCCACAAGGAACTGGTTTTAGGATCCCCTGTGAATATCAAAATTCACAGATGCTCAAGTCCCTTATATAAAGTGGAGCAATAGTTGCATATAACCTATGTGTATCTGCCTGGATACCTTAAGACATTTCTAGATACTTATAATATCTAGTATAGTGTAAATGTTATGTAAATAGTTGTTATACTGTATTTTTAATTTTTTTATTATTGTTTCTGTGGTGTTGTTTTTCTTTTGTTTATTTTCTGAATATTTTCAATCCAAGCTTGGTTGAATGTGATACCTGCAACGACAAAAGGTTGACAATACAACACTGGCTTTCCTGGTTGTCCAGCTTGCAAACACAAGATGGAGGAACATCTCTGCCTCTATAATCACATGAGTCAACTCTTATAATAAGCAAATACTTATTTACCCATGTGTAGATACCAATAGTGTGTATATACCAATTGTATGTATACACACTATTGGTTCTGTTTCTCTGAAGAGCCTTGGCTAGTACAGTGGTAGATCATAAATTTTCTCCTCCTAAGTCTCTCTTTTCTTGGCAATACAGTGGCCTCTTCAAATTCTTTATTTAGAGTAGAAATGACCCAGTTTCTTCAGAGTCAGTCAACAAATATTTATTGAATAGCAATTATGTGTCAGACATAGTTACTATGTGGCAAATTTGGACTTCTGACCCCAAGGAGCTTATATTCTAAAGTCATGGGGTTTAGATTTTATTTATTTTATTTTTTTGAGTGAGTCTCACTCCATAGCCCAGGCTGGAGTGCAGTGGCACACTCATGGTCACCACAGCCTCGAACTGCTGGGCTCAAGCAATCCTTCTGTCTCAGCCTTCGAAGTACCTGGAACTACAGGTGTGCACTACCAGGCCTGGCTAATTTTTTATTTTATTGTAGAGACAAGGTCTTGCCAAGTTTCCTGGGCTGGACTTGAAACAGTCCACTCACCTCGGTCTCCCAAAGAGTTGGGATGTCAGGTTGAGTCATTGAACCTGGCTGGTGTTTAGGTTTTTATGTTTTTAAAGGGGCAGTAATGCTCCCTCATTTTAAGTTCAGTCACTCGCTTCCTTTGGTGTGAGGTAGTTGTCCAGACACTGCCTCTCTTCCCTATATCTGGCTTCTTTCTGCCCCTCCCCAGCCTCTGGCAAACTGGTGACTAGCTGCATAATTTGGCATGCCATTTAGTGAAAGTGGAAAAAAACCAAAAACCAAAAACCCAGTTTCTACGGTGCGTACCTGCACTGTGGTAGCCCAGAGTGAATGGGACCCATGAAAGTGGGAACCCATGGAAGAATCAGACTCCTCAGAAGAGAAAGATGAAATAGAGGTGATACAGGAAGTGGAAGAGTCCTAAGAGAGGAGGGGTGACTGTGATGTGATTCAGTCAGTCTGAAGGACTGAGTACTGGGAGTCGGGGCAGTCTATTGCAAGTCTCAGAGTGCAAAGGTCTAGGGACCAGAAGCTCTGATGTTCAAGGACAACAGAAGAAGTATGTCCCAGCTCAAGAAGAGGGAGAGAGAATTCCCCCCTCCTTTGCCTTTTTGTTCTACTTGGGCCCTCAACAGGTTAGTAAAGATGACCTTCTTTCCTCATTCAAATGCTATTTGCTCAAACACTAATCTTGACTCATTCAAATGCTTACTTACTAAAATTCGAATCTCTTAAAGACTGCCCTCACAGACACACCTAGCAGTAATGTGTTACCAGCTATTTGGGTATCCCTTAGGCCAGTCAAGTTGATGTGTAAAATTAGTAATCCCAAACACCCTATTCTCAAGCCTCTGAGTTCTGCAAGGAAAATAAATACACAATCTAAAAACTAAACAAAAAGTTGTCACCTTAGTACCAAGTTTTTCTTTATTTACTTCTTTTGACTTTCTGTGCTTTGACCTTCTCATATACTTAGCAACGTACGAAACATACAAAGAGACTTAAGATGCTGACCCAGGATCTTGAATTCTTAAAAATGAGAATCCATATCTATATCATATGACAATTTGAATGTTATAAAATCTGTATGATAAGGTTTCAAGTTGGTTGTACAGACAAGTTCTGTGAGAGTTCAAAAAAGAGAGGGACACTATGTGCTTGATGGGCGAAGTCTTATGGAAGTGAAAGTTGAGCAATTTCTTAGAAATTAAGAAGAATTTTGGTAAATTTAGAAGTAGGGTCCAGGCATGGTGGCTCATGCCTATAATCCCAGCACTTTGGGAGGCTGAGGTGAGAGGACTGCCTGAACAACTTGGCGAGACCTCATCTCTACAATAATTTTTTTTAATTAGCTGGGCATGGTGGCACATGCCTGAAGTTTCAGCTACTTGGAAGGCCTGAGGCAGAAGGATCACCTGAGACCAGCAGGTTGAGGCTGCAATGGCCATGAGTGTGCCACTGCACTCCAGCCCAAGTGACAAGAGTGAGACTCCAACTTAAAAAAAAAAAAAGGAAGTTGGAACAACCTACTTCTACATTCACTTCTTTCTACAGGAAAGAGGGTGACCAAAGTGTACAAAGTAAAAATAACCACTGAGGGGTTCAGGGGTAGCATTAAACCAGTTTAACTAGAATGTATAATTCATATTGGGGGACAGCAAAAGATAAATTAAAATTTCAAAATAGATTAAGGAAAGCCTTGAAGGGCCAGCCAAAGATTTCCTTACATGGGGCAAGGGAAAGGACCTGGGACTGATTCTCAGCTCCCCATTCACTCAATGTAGAATGTAAGACAAGCTTTCAAATCTCTCCCAAAGCTAGGGTTTCCTCATACTTAATATGTGAGATTGTTGTGAGTGTTATCAATATTCTGTACAGCATGCCATTCACTGAGAGATGACTTCATAAATTGTAGCTATTAATAGTATTATTTTAGGTAATGAAGAATCACTATAGACTTTCAATGAGTAAAGTATTAAATTAAGCAGTACAGCCCATGAGGCAGGTTTAAGGATATATAAAATGGGGTCAAGAAAAAATAACCATGAAGAAGTACAATAGAAGTGATTTCAAAACAGGGGCTGCACTGTAAAAATCTAGTTTCTTAGAGAGCCCAGGAATTGAGAAGTCATTTCCAAGGTTCAGAAGGCTGTAGCCAGAAGTATCAGCTGAGTGGGTTGAAGAAGAAAGGATCAGATGACTGAGGCTCTGGATAGAAAGGAAGAACTAATACAGTGGGTGGTGGTCACATCTATGGTCAGAGAGAAAAAAGATCAAGGCTGAAATCTTCGTGAGTCTGAACTTTGGGAGGATGCCATCTGCAAGGACTTGGTCATGTTGATGAAGTGGTATGTCTCGGTGTCTAAACATCAAAGGAAGACAAATAAAACACTAAGAGTGAAATAAGGATTTGGAGACCCAAGAATCCATCTTCTCCCACCCCATAAGTAGATACGAGAATGGCCAGAAAAGGTACAGTTTCTACTAGAGACTAGATATGTGCTGTGGTATTTTCTGCAGAAATCCAATCTCATTTAAGGGGAGTGAGTAATGAAGTAAGAACAGAAACAATGATTCTACTCTCTTTAATATTTCTTTTGTGACAGTTATAAATAAGGAACTATGCAAAGGGATTTCAATAAATGAAATGGAAGTTTTAAAAGACATGATAGAAAAAATGAACTCATTGTAGGAAATGAAGATAAAAAATGATAGAATCAAACTTGAGAGTTGGGAATTGGTATCAGGGGAGTTTTAAACTTCAGACAGCCAGTATCAAGAATAGGAATTTAGGAGACATTGGTTCAGAAGTCCCTGAAATCACCAAAGACATTTCCAGTCAGGGGATCCCAGGAGAGGCAAGCCTTTCCACAAGCATGGGTGCATAAGGGTCAGTTTCAGTATCTAGGATAGAATGTCCCATGATGTATTAAGCACCCACACTCTCCTACAAAACTGATTAGGTTTTACTTTTGAAAACTTGTCTTTTAGGGGTGACTTAGGGAGATGGAGGGAACAAGGGGGAATTCTTCATTGAATGTAGGGTCAAAACAACTCTGTCTGTAGGAACAGTTTTCTCTGAAATGGAATAATTATCTGGAGAATTTGAGTAATAGACATTTCCAGCTGAGCTTGGTGGGCTCAGCCTGTAATCCTGCGCCTTTGGGAGGCTGAGGTGAGTGGATTGCCTGAGCCCACGTGTTCGAGACCCGCCTGGGCAGCGAGACCTCATCTCTACAATAAATCAAAAAATCAGCTGGGCGTGGTAGTGCATGCCTGTCATTCCAGCTACTCGGAAGGCTGAGGTGGAAGGGTCACTGGAGCCCAGCAGGTAGAGGCTGCCGTGGCCGGGAGCAGTCACTGTACTCCAGTCTGGGCGACAGAGTGAAACTCCAACTCAAAAACAAACAAACAAACAAACAAACAAAAAGACATTTCCTCATTTCTTTAGTAAATTTAATATAATAATGTCCTTAACTTACTAAAAATCCTGAAGCACTTCATGAAATTATCTGAAAAGAAGGAATTCTGTATTTCCTCTTCATTAATGGTTACCTCAAATGCCACCTCTTCCAAGAAGGGTTTCATAGGGGAAGGAGGGTATGTATGAATGCATGCATGAGACCACAGTGGATATAGTTAGCCCTCTAATATTCTTTCTACACCATCCTCATTGTCTAACATTTGTTTTTTTAAATTTCAATAAATATTTTTTATTATGATGTTGTGGGGTACAGTTAACGGTTAGGTATACAAATACGTTTCATTCAGGCACTGTGTTGATAGGTGTTTCCCCATCCACAGACAGATATTTACTACTGTTAATCCCATCTCCCTCCAGCCCCCATAGTTTCCCACTACTGTCAGTCATTTTCTTATCGTATTACATTGGATATTCAAGGTCCATTATATGAGTGAGAACATGTGATACTTGGATCTTTGTTACTGTGAGAGGTCACTCAGTATTATAGATGCTGATTCCATCCAGGTTGCTGCGAAATTCATGATTTTGTTCTTTTTGATGGCTACATAGTATTCCATCGTGCATATGTACCACATTTTTAAAATCCAGTTCTCTTTTGATGGGCAGCATGGTTGCTTCCAGGTTCTTGCCATTGTGAACAATGCTGCAATAAACATACATGTGCAGGTACCTTTTTTATAGAGTGATTTGAGTTCTTCAGGATATATTCCCAGGAGGGGAATTGTGGGGTCATATGGGAGGTTGATATTTAGAGCTTTTAGGAATCACCACACTGCTATCCACAGAGATTGCACTAGTTTACACTCCCACCAACAGTATAGAAGTGTTCCTTTTTTGCCACACTCTCTCCAGTAGCTGTTATTTTTTGAGTTGCTGATAATTGCCATTCTGACTGGAGTTAGGTGGTATCTCAGTGTGGTTTTGATTTGCATCTCCCTGATGGTTAGTGAGGTTGAACATTTCTTCATGTGTCTGTTGGCTGCTCGAATGTCTTCCTTTGTGAAGTGTCTGTTCATATCTTTTACCCATTTTATAAAGGGGTTGTTTGTTTTCTAATTTTCAGAACGTTTGAGTTCCTTGTTGATCCAAGATGTTAAGCTTTTGTCAGACCTGGTGTTGGCAAAATCTTTTTCCCAGTCTGTAGGCTGTCTCCCTGCTCTCTTGATGGTTTCTTTGGCTTTGCAGAAGCTTGTCAGTTTAATAAGGTCCCACTTGTCTACCTTATCTCTTATGGCCTGTGGTTTTCAGGTTTTGTTCAGGAATTAGATGACAGTTCCGATTTCCATGAGGGTATGTCCTTCATTTTCTAAGGTTCTTATGGTGTGAGGTTTTACATTTAGGTCTCTGATCCATTTGGAGTTAACCTTTGTGCATGGGGATAGATAGGGGTCCTGTTTCAATCTTCTGCATGTGGTCAGTCAGTTTTCCCAGCACCATTTACTGAATAGGTTCTCCTCTCCCCAGTGGTAGGTGGTGGAGGCTTTGTTGACAATGAGTTGGTTCAGAAATTGAGATTTTGCTTCTGGAATCTCAATTCTATTCCATTGATCTATATGCCTGTTCCTATACCAATACCAAGCTGTTTTGATGATTGTAGCTTTATAGTAAAGGTTTGAAGTCTGGTAATGTGATACCACCTGCTTTGGTTTTTAAGCTGAGGATTGTTCTGGCTATTCTTGGACGTTTGTGTTTCCATATGAATTCCTGTGTTGTTTTTTTCTAGGTCTGAGAAGAATGTTACTGGTAATTTTGTGGGTATTGCATTGAAGTTGTAGATTGCCTTAGGTAAGATGGACATATTCACAATGTTGATTCTTCCAATTCATGAGCATGGGATATTTTTCCACTTCTTTGTGTTATCTTTGATTTCTTTCAGCAGTGTTTTGTAGTTTTCATTGTAAAGGTCTTTCATGTCTCTGGTTAGGAAGATGCCAAGGTATTTCATTTTTGTGTGGCTATTGTGAATGGAATTGTATTTTTTATTTGGTTTTCTATTTGTTTATTATTGGTGTAAAGATATGCGATTGTCTTTTGCCCATTTATTTTGTATCCTGAGACTTTGACAAAAGCTTTTATCAGTAAAGGAGGGTTTTGACAGATTCTCTTGGGTTTTCAAGGTACACAATCATATCATCTACAAAGAGAGATAACTTGACTTCCTCTTTTCCTATTTGGATACTGCTGATTGCCTTCTCTTCTCTGATTGCTCAAGCCAGGACTTCCAATACTATGTTAAACAGGAGGGGTGAGAGTGGGAATCCTTGTCTTGTTCCAGTTGTCAGGGGAAATGGTTCCAATTTTTGTCCATTTAGGAGTAAGCTGGCTGTGGGTTTGTCATAGATGGCTTTTACTAACTTGAGGTATGTTTCCCATATGCCTAGATGTTCCAGGGTTTTTATCAAGAAGAGGTGGTGGATTTTATCAAAAGCTTTTTCTGCATCTAATGATATAATCATGTGGTTTTTGTTTTGACATCTGTTGATGTATTTAATTATATTTATTGTTTATGAATGTTGAACCAGCCTTGCATCCCAGGAAAGAAGCCTACTTGGTCATCATGGGTGATTTTTGAGATGTATTGTTGAATCCAGTTTGCTAGGATCTTGTTGAGAATTTTAGCATCTATGTTCATCAAAGATATTGGCCTGTAGTTCTCTTTCTTTGATGGATCTTTACCTGGCTTGGGTATGAATGTGATGTTGGCTTCTTAAAATGATTTGGGGAGAGTTCCATCTTTTTCAATCGTCTAGAATACCTTCAGTAGGAGGTACTATCAACTCCTCCTTAAATGTCTTGTAGAATTCTGCTGCAAAGCCATCTGGACCAGGGCTTTTTTTTGTAAGTAGTTTTCTTCTTAGGTATTGATTTCCTTGATTATTATTGGTCTATTTAGGGTCTCAATTTCTTCTTGTTCCAACCTAGGTAGGTTGTGTGATTTCAGAAAGTCCTATATTTCCTTAAGGTTTTCAAGTTTGTTGTCATACAAGTGTGCATAGTAGTCTCTAATGATCTTTTGTATTTCTTCAGGGTCAGATGTGACTTCATCTTTTGTGTTTCTGATTGTGCTTATTTGATTTTTTTCTCGTTTTTGCTTGGTCAGTCTAGCTAGGGGACCATCGATCTTGTTTATCCTTTCAAAGAACCAGCTATTTGTTTCATTGATTTTTTTGTATTATTTTTTTGTCTTCTATATCCTGGATTTCAGCTTTTATTTTGGTGATCTGGATTCTTCTCCTGAAATTAGGGTTTTTGTGGTTTTGCTTTACCATTACATTAGGTGGCTTGTTAGGCTGTAATTTGTATTGTTCCATTTTCTTCATGTGTGTTTGTAGGGATATAAATTCCCTACTTACTACAGCTTTTAAGGAATCCCAGAGATTTTGGTAAGATATTTCTTCATTTTCATTTGTTTTCAAGTATCTTTTGATCTCTGTTAAATTTCATCACTGACCCAGGAGTTGTTTAGCATCATGCTGTTAGTATCCATGTCTTTGTGGGTTTGTGGGGACCTTGTTGGTGTCAATGTTTATTTTTATTCCACTGTGGTCTGAGAAGGTGCATGGTAGAATTTTGGTCCTTTTAGATTAGCTTATGCTTGATTTATGGCCAATTATGTGGCCGATCATAAAATACGTTCCATGCAGTGATGAGTAGAATGTGTATTCTGTCATCTTTGGATGAAGCGTTCTGTAGGTATCAATTAAGTCCATTTGGTCCAGTGTCACATTGAGGTTCTGGATCTTCTTGCTGATTTTTTGTCCTGATGATCTGTCTAGGGTTGTGAGTGGGGTATTAAAGTCCCCAGTTATGATGCTGTTAGAGTCAATAACTTGCATTAGTTTTCCTAGAAGTTGCTTTATGAAAGTTGGCACACCTATGTTGTGTGCATATATGTTTAGGATAGATATTTGTTGTTGATGGAGTGAACATTTTATCATTATGTAGTGGCCCTCTGTATTTTTTTTAATTTTTGATAGCTTAAACGGTATTTTCTCTAAAATTAGGATCACAACTCCTCCTTTCTTTTGTGTTCCATTCACCTGAAAATTTGTTTCCCAACCTCTTACTTTGAGCCTGTGTATGTCCTTTCTAGTGAGATGTGTCTCTTGAAGGTAGTATATTGTTGCCTGGTGATATTTTATCCATTTTTGTCATTCTATGTCTTTTCAGTGGTGTGTTTAGTCCATTCACATTCAGGCTAATTATTGAAATGTAAGAGTTCATCCCTCTCATAGAGTTCTTACTGAGTTGTTGTTCTTCCACTTGGGTTTTTTTTTTTTTTTTTTGTCTTTCTTTTGGTTTGGGGGTTGGTTCATGTATATTTTATTCTTTTCCCTGAGCTCTAGTGAAAAACGTTCTTTTTTCATTTTCTTCTGTGTTTA
>NW_007160757.1:0-693 GCF_000164805.1 Carlito syrichta | reverse complement strand
AGGGTCTATTTTCCCTTTGTACCTGGATCCCTTCTACATATTTCATGTGTCCTTGAATCCGGAAAAGACAAGACCTCACAACCAGAATGCCACCCAATCCCGCAACCCCGACCAGCCCTGAGCTTGGAGAGTTGGACCAGCCAAATGAATTGCCTTAGTCTCCTAGTATTTGGGGAGACACCAAGGACATAATGAGCCCACTCTGTGGAATCAAGGTCATCCTGCCCCTGCTGGCCAGGTTGGACTGTGAGGCTGAAAGGCTGGAGTACTGCTGTCTGTCTGTGGTGCAGCAGTGGTCAGAGATGGGTATAGGAAGGTGGGTTTGTAGGGTGGAGGTGGTAGGCAGGGAGGGAGGAAGGGCAGGAGGTATGTGGCAGGAGCAACTCTTTGAGCAGTGGTGACAAAAGGAGAGGAAGACCTATTCCCAGGAGGAATCCCATCCAAGTACTAGTCAAGCACAATTCTGCTTAGCTTCTGAAATCAGAAGAGAGCAGGCTCATTCAGGGTGTGGCTGTAGATGTTGGCAGGCCAGCCACCCAGGCTGGCTCCACAGGCCAGAGATTCACAGCCCTGACCCTGGCCTCCTGCATTGTGTGGAGGCTGCTCCTGCCAGATCTTCCCACTGTCAGTCAACCTGACCCATCAGGCTGCACTTTCTGAGTTCCAGGAGACACTACAAGCTCAGGAGGTGTG
>NW_007160756.1:0-596 GCF_000164805.1 Carlito syrichta | reverse complement strand
GGCAGGAGGTATGTGGCAGGAGCAACTCTTTGAGCAGTGGTGACAAAAGGAGAGGAAGACCTATTCCCAGGAGGAATCCCATCCAAGTACTAGTCAAGCACAATTCTGCTTAGCTTCTGAAATCAGAAGAGAGCAGGCTCATTCAGGGTGTGGCTGTAGATGTTGGCAGGCCAGCCACCCAGGCTGGCTCCACAGGCCAGAGATTCACAGCCCTGACCCTGGCCTCCTGCATTGTGTGGAGGCTGCTCCTGCCAGATCTTCCCACTGTCAGTCAACCTGACCCATCAGGCTGCACTTTCTGAGTTCCAGGAGACACTACAAGCTCAGGAGGTGTGGCCAGTGGTTGCTGGGAAGAAGCCAGAGGAAAGCCAAGACTCCCATCATCTGATGCTGACCTCGAGCCTCCCACCCTTCTCCTACTCCCTCCTGCATGCTCCTTACAGGCATTCCTTCATCATAGCTTTGTTGAGGGTTGGGATTCCAGGTGCAGTGCTAACTACACAGCAAAAACTACAGCATCTTACACTGACATAGCACCAGGCTTCCTGATCCAACTCCTCAACTCTAGCAGTTCACCTAGCACAGCCTCCTTTAGA
>NW_007160755.1:0-615 GCF_000164805.1 Carlito syrichta | reverse complement strand
GCTGGGTTGTATAAAAGGTTGGTTTTTAGATCTTTTAGGAATTTTCCACAGAGGTTGTACTAGTTCACAATCCCACAATCCCATCAACAGTGTAGAAGTGTTCCTTTGTCCTCACATCCTCTCCAGCATCTGTTGTTTTTGAGTCACTCATGATGGCCACCCTGACTGGAGTTAGATGGTATCTCGGTGTGGTTTTAATTCACACTTCTTTGATGATTAATGAGGATGAGCATATATTCATGTATCTGTTGGCTGCTTATGTCTTCTTTTGAGGAGTGTCTATTTGTATCTTTTGCCCATTTTGTAATTGGGCTGTTTGTTGTGTTGTTGTTGTTTCTTTTGTTCTTAGCTTTCTGCACATTTTAGTTCCTTGTAGATCCTGGATGTTAGGCCTTTGTCAGGTATACAGTTGGCAAATATTCTTCCCCCATTCTTTGGGCTGTCTTCTACTCTCTTGATGTTTTCTTTTGATTTGCAAAACCTTTTCAGCTTGGTGAGGTCCCACTTGTCTATCTTATCATTTATGGTCTGGGCCTATTCCAATTTCCATAAGGGTATCTCCTGCATTTCCTCAGATTCTTGTAGTTGGAGGTTTTGTGTTTAGGTCTTTGATCC
>NW_007160754.1:0-831 GCF_000164805.1 Carlito syrichta | reverse complement strand
GGACCTTTGAATGTGGTTCCAATTAGTTGGACCCCCATGGCAGGGGTTAGTATGAGTCTGGTGGTGGAACTGAGGTCAAGTCCGGCACTGCCTGCGGTCAGGCAAGCACGAGCCAAGCCCTGCCAATCACTAGGGGTGAGGCAGAACCGGTGCAAGTTCTCTAGCTGTGTTACAACGTAGGCAGCACTGGTCCCGTAGGAACGCACAGATTCAGCCAGCCTTGAAATGAGCTTCCAATCCAGGGGCTCATGATACCTGTTTCCAGCTGGATTTTGAAACACAGGAAAGCACTGTGCCCCGTATTGCTGCCACGCCTCTGGGTGGAGGCTGCGTCCTTCCGCTTGCGGGGGAGGATAAGGAGGCGGTCTCGGCGCCGAGGGCTGTATAGGCACTTCCATAGCACTCATTTTTTCAACGAGCTCCTGTAGTTCCCCCTCCGAAAGCCCTTCCGCCTCTGTGTCTCCTGCCTGTGACCGCTCAGAACACTCTTCTCTCATAGTGTTCATTGCTTCAGCCCCTTCGCTAAGCTCCTTCCCGCACTGATCCTCGTCTTCTATACAATTTAACACCAACTTCCATATTGCCATCGCTCCCCGAGGAAGTCCTTGCTGCTGCTCAGCGCGCCGCAAGTCCCTCCCAAGCTTGCTCCAGCTAGGCTCCGTAAGGTGCCCAGACACTGGGAACCAGGGCGCGGCATTCTCTACAGCCCGCATAAAGTTGTTTATTGTCTCCTGCTTCAGACCCACCCCTGTTACTTTCAGCAGCTTTAGAGAGCCTGTTGAAGCGTCTGCGCCGATGTGTTGTTACCATAGTCCTAAGTATGCTTGTCCC
>NW_007160753.1:0-797 GCF_000164805.1 Carlito syrichta | reverse complement strand
ACGTAGGCGGCACTGGTCCCGTAGGAACGCACAGATTCAGCCAGCCTTGAAATGAGCTTCCAATCCAGGGGCTCATGATACCTGTTTCCAGCTGGATTTTGAAACACAGGAAAGCACTGCGCCCTGTATTGCTGCCACGCCTCTGGGTGGAGGCTGCGTCCTTCCGCTTGCAGGGGAGGATAAGGAGGCGGTCTCGGCGCCGAGGGCTGTATAGGCACTTCCATAGCACTCATTTTTTCAACGAACTCCTCTAGTTCCCCCTCCGAAAGCCCTTCCGCCTCTGTGTCTCCTGCCTGTGACCGCTCAGAACACTCTTCTCTCATAGTGTTCATTGCTTCAGCCCCTTCGCTAAGCTCCTTCCCGCACTGATCCTCGTCTTCTATACAATTTAACACCAACTTCCATATTGCCATCGCTCCCCGAGGAAGTCCTTGCTGCTGCTCACCGTGCCGCAAGTCCCTCCCAAGCTTGCTCCAGCTAGGCTCCGTAAGGTGCCCAGACACTGGGAACCAGGGCGCGGCATTCTCTACAGCCCGCATAAAGTTGTTTATTGTCTCCTGCTTCAGACCCACCCCTTTTACTTTCAGCAGGCTTTTGAGAGCCTGTTGAAGCGTCTGCGCCGATGTGGTGTTACCCATAGTCCTAAGTAAGCTTGTCCCTGTTAACCAGGAACCTTATTGTCTCAACTGAGAGCCTTGCCTGTCCCACTTACCTGGGAACTTACCCTGTGACTAGTCACCCTGTCCGCGATGAGTTCTGACAGCTGAGGTCCCCGTACGGGCCACCACTTGTCGCTC
>NW_007160752.1:0-635 GCF_000164805.1 Carlito syrichta | reverse complement strand
CGAGGACTGTATAGGCACTTCCATAGCACTCATTTTTTCAACGAGCTCCTCTAGTTCCCCCTCCGAAAGCCCTTCCGCCTCTGTGTCTCCTGCCTGTGACCGCTCAGAACACTCTTCTCTCATAGTGTTCATTGCTTCAGCCCCTTCGCTAAGCTCCTTCCCGCACTGATCCTCGTCTTCTATACAATTTAACACCAACTTCCATATTGCCATCGCTCCCCGAGGAAGTCCTTGCTGCTGCTCAGCGCACCACAAGTCCCTCCCAAGCTTGCTCCAGCTAGGCTCCGTAAGGAGCCCAGACACTGGGAACCAGGGCGCGGCATTCTCTACAGCCTGCATAAAGTTGTTTATTGTCTCCTGCTTCAGACCCACCCCTTTTACTTTCAGCAGGCTTTTGAGAGCCTGTTGAAGCGTCTGCGCCAATGTGGTGTTACCCATAGTCCTAAGTAAACTTGTCCCTGTTAACCGGGAACCTTATTGTCTCAACTGAGAGCCTTGCCTGTCCCACTTACCTGGGAACTTACCCTGTGACTAGTCACCCTGTCCGCGATGAGTTCTGAACAGCTGAGTTCCCCGTACGGGCCACCACTTGTCGCTCACCCCTGACCAGCAGGAAGGAGGCAACAACAACGTGT
>NW_007160751.1:0-789 GCF_000164805.1 Carlito syrichta | reverse complement strand
AGAAAGAAAGAAAGAAAGAAAGAAAGAAAGAAAGAAAAAAGAAAAAAGAAAGAAAGAAAGAAATATCCATTCTCCTGCAATGCTTCTGCCCTGAGTTCTTCCCCTTTGCCCCCCCACATGTGAGTGTCCCCCAGACTCGGCACCTTCTAGCCCCAAACGCCAAATGGCTGCTCCCACTTTGGTGTGGGAGTTCTGGAGTCTCCCTGGCTGGGTTTCTGCTGGTTCTCCTCTCTGAGGTGAGAAATGTGCTCCAGGCAGACGACCCTCCAACTCGGCAACAAGGACATTTCAACATAAAGTCCAGGGACACATCCCTCACCCAGGGATATTTCTTCCCCACAATCCCATTTTTTTCTGACTCTAAAGCCAGTCACCCTGTGAACAAACCACACACAGTTGAGAATCTGTCTACGAATATAATGTTTTTGTAGAAAGGATCTGGCTCTGCGGCCAAGGCTGGGTCTTGGAGACGCAACTGACATTCACTGCCAGCCTCGAAATCACGGGCTCCACCGATCCTCCCACCTCAGCCTCCAGAGTGGCTGGCACAATGGGCACCTCGAACCCAGACACCCTGTTCGGAAGAGTGCGGAAATAGGGTCTTCCTGCGTTTTCGGGGCTGGCCTTCAGCTCCTGGGCTGCAGCCACACTGCCACCTCGGCCTCCCAGAATGCTGGGATTACAGGTGTGGGCCAGTGCACCATGCTCGTGTTCAATGAAGGATCGAGGCTGGACTCATGGGCTCAGCCTACTTCTCCCAGCATTTTGGTAAGGCCGAGGCCACTGGCC
>NW_007160750.1:0-562 GCF_000164805.1 Carlito syrichta | reverse complement strand
TCATTTTTTTGACTTCCTGTAGAGATGAGGTTTCGCCAAAGGTGACCGGGCTGGTCTTGAACAAAGGGTCTCAGGCCAACCTCTCATCTCGGCATTACAGAGTGCCAGAATGACAAGCATGAGCCCCCCTTCCAGTCTCCACACACCTCTCAGGGCCCCGTCGTGAAATCCGCTCCCTTCTGATGGCCCAGGACCCCAGAGTGTGTAGCTGGAGTCCCCCACAGAGCCCCCCCAGGGGAAGGGCTTGGCACAGGGGCATGTCTCCACCAGGTTGCCCAACCCTCTGCCCTACTTGTTCCTCACTGTTGACTCATTTGTTCCTTCCAAGGACCATTGCAGGGAAAGGGAGGGCATGAATCTCAAACCTTCTAGGGGCAAGGACGGCCAGGCAACTCACTCCTGTCTCCTTGGCACTTGGGTAGGCTGAGACGGGAAGATGGCTGGAGACTGGGAGCTTGAGACCAGCCTCGACAACCTAGCAAGCCCCCACAATGACCCCAAGCAAAATCCAAAAAACCTTAGGTGAGGGAAGACCTCAGGGGGAGGATCACCTCTGGCCCAG
>NW_007160749.1:0-11067 GCF_000164805.1 Carlito syrichta | reverse complement strand
CTGATCTTTGACAAAGATTATGACAACTTACACTGAAGAAAGAATGTCCACTTCAATAAACAGTGCTGAGAAAACAGTCAAGCACATGAAAAATAGTGAAACTTGATTCCTAACTGTCACTGTCAACTCAAAATGGTTTAAAGATTTACATATAAAATTTGAAACTGTAAAAACACTAAAGAAACTTAGGAACATCTCTCTCCTGGACATTGATTAGGTAAATAATTTATGACTAAGATTTCAAAAGCATAGTCAACAAAAACAAAAATAGACAAATGGAACTATATTAAGCCAAAAAGCTTCTGCACAGCAAAGGAAACAGTTAACAGAGTAAAAAAACAAATTATTGAATGATTCATTCCACAAGGACCAAATACCCAGAATATACAAGAAACTCAAACAATGGAGTAGCAAAAATAATCTCATGATAAATGGGCAAAGGACATGAATAGACACATGTCAGAAGAAGACATACAAGTAACCAACAGGTATGTGAAAAAATGTTCAACATCCTAATGGTCAGAGAAATGTAAATCAAATCTACAATAAGATATTCTCTCACCTCAGAGTGGCTACTATTTAAAAAAAAACAACAACAAATATTGGTGAGGATGTAAAGAATAAAGAACTCACGTACTCTGCTGGTGGGAATGTAAACTAGTTTAGCATTATGGAAATTTCTCAAAACCCTAAAAAATAGAATTACCATTTGATTCAACATTCACACTACCAGGTATCTACACACACACACAAAATAAATTAATATATGCCTGCACTTGTAGGTTTATTGCAGCACTATAACAAAAGCAAAGATATGAAATCAATCTGCATATCCATCAATGGATGAATGCATGAAGAAAATGTGATATATCACACACACACACACACACACACACACACATACAAACACAATGGATAATATTCAGCCATAAAAAAATAAGAAAATTATGACATTTGTAGAAACATGGATGGAACTGCAAGTCTTTATCTTAAGTGAAATAACTAGGCACAGAAAAAGAAATATCATATATTCTCACATGGGAGCTAAAAAAATTGAACACATGGAGCTAGGGAATGCAAGGGTAGAACAGAGACTGGGAAGAGTAAGGGAGGAAAAAGAGAGGATGAAACAAACTAAGTTGACGGGTATGAACATATAGTAAGATAGAAGAAGTGGATTCGATATTTAATAGCAGAGTAGGGTGACTACTTAACAGAAATGTATTGCACTCAGGTGATGGACAGGCTAAATATTCTAATTTTGTCACTACACATTATATACTAGTAACAAAATTTCTCATGTACCCCATACATTTGAATAAATAAAAAAGGGAAAGAGAAAAAAATATTTGAAGAAATAATAGCTAAAAAATCCCAAATTTGGTAGAAAATATTAATTTATTAATTCAAGATGCTCAACCAATCTCAAGTGTGAGAACATACAAAGCACTTTAGTCATATTTCTGATAGTGAAGAGAAAATATTGAAATAGCAAGAGAAAAAATGACACATTATATAGAATGGAAAAATGATGCAATTAATGACAACATTCTCACCAGAAAATATGTAAGGCAAAGACATTGAAAATGACATATTGGCTGAGCTTGGTGGCTCAGCCTGTAATCCCAGTGCTTTGGGAGGCCAAGGTGAGTGGATTGTCTGAGCCCACAGGTTCAAGACTCGCCGGGGCAACTTGGCAAGACCTCATCTCTACAATAAATTTTTTAAAAAATCAGCCGGGCATGGTAGTGTGTGCCTGTAATTCTGGCTACTCGGAAGGCTGAGGCAGAAGGATCGCCAGAGCCCACCTGGTTGAGGCTGCGGGGTCGAGGTTGCGGTGGCCAGGAGCATGCCACTACACTCAGGTCGGGGCAACGGAGTGAGACTCCAACTCAAAAAAAAAAAAAAAGAAAAAAAAGAAAATGACAAATTAAAAGATGAAAGAAAAAAATGTCCTGATGATCAGTAATATTATATCCAGCAAAAGTGCACATCAGTAATAAAGGAAAAATGAAGACTTTTTCAAATAAATAAAATAATAGATAATGTGGTTATCAAACCTGTGCTGTAAGAAATATTAAGAGAAGTCCTTCAGACTGAAAAATATGAAATGGCTATACAAGAAAGAATGAAGAGCACTGAAATAGCAATCATTGGTTATATACAAAAGATTATACATATACTTTTCTATTTTTTAATAATAGCATACATATGGGTAAAAATTATGATAATGTGTTGGTAGACTTACATAAATGCAATTAAACCATTGCAAATTTTCTTAACTGAAAATAATTCAATGTTTAGTTTAAGTAGATTGTGCTAAAATACATGCTGCAATCCCTAGACCAACAACTAAAATAATAGTGCAAGAAAAATAGTTCTAGAGTCAATAGTTATACCCATGTTATACTTGTGTCCATGTATATCTTGCTCATCTTATTTATTTATTTATTTATTTATTTATTTAATTTATTTATTTTTAATAGAGACAAGGTCTCACTATGTTGGTCAGGTTGGTCTCCAACTTCTGGCCTCAAGCAATCCTCCTACCTAGGCCTCCCAAAGTGTTAGGATTACAGGCGTGAAGCATCATGCCTAGCCTTACTCATCTTTTAGATCTTCCTAACCAATGCAGGGCACCACAAATAGTATGGTAATTAAGGGAGAGGGCTCTTGAGTCTACTTGTCACTGTGTCTCCAACAGACTGTGCTTTCCTTCTTTCTTTCTTTCTCTTTCTTTCTTTCTTTCTTTCCTTCCTTCCTTCCTTCCTTCTTTCTTTCTTTCTTTCTTTCTTTCTCTCTTTCTTGTTATTTATTTATTTATTTTAAAGATGTAGGTACAATTCAGAGTTAGGTATGCAAATGTTGATTATGCAGGTACCCTTGTTGATGAGGTGTGCCCTTCCCCCCTCTAGCAGTTTCTCTCAACTGACAATCCCTTTCTTGTAGTATTATGATAATTGTTTAAGGTCCGCTTATTAGTGAGAACATATGGTACTCTCTTCTTTATTCCTGTGATAGATCACTGAGTATGATCAACTCTAAATCCATCCTAAGTGCTGTGAAGTTCATATGTTTGTACTTCCTTTTGGCTGCATAATATTCCATTGTGTATATGTACCATGTTTTTTTTAATACGGTCCAGCTTTGATGGACAGCATGGTTGGTTCCATGTTTTTCCTATTGTGATCTTTCTTTCTTAATTTTTTTTTTTTTTTGAGACAAGCTATCACTCTTTTGACTAGGCTGGAATGTGGTGTTGTGATCATGGCTCACTGTAGCCTCGAACTCCTAGGCTCAAACAATCCTCCTACTTCAGCCTCCGAAAGTGTTGAGGTTACAGGTATGAGCCACTACACCTAGCCTTTTATTTTTTTGAGTTGAAGTCTCACTCTGTCACCCAGGCTGGAGGGCAGTGGCATGCTCCCGGCCACCTCAGTTTGGCTGGGCTCAGTGATCCTTCTGCCTCAGCCTTCCAAATAGCCTGAAGTATAGGCGCATGCTACCACCCATGGCTAGTTTTTGATTTATTGTAGAATTAAGGTCTTGCCAAGTTGCCTGGGTGGGTCTCAAACCCACGGGCTCAGGCAATCCACTCACCTTGGCCTCCTAAAGTGCTGGCATTACAGCTGGAGCCACTGAGCCCGGCCTAGTCTATTTTGTATGCTTTAATTTTCTTATCTGAAAATCATAAATAAAAGTAATCTTTGAATGTGTGTTAAATTCATATAATGAACTTAGTCAATATCTGGTTGAATACATTTTCAAAATTGCCTTGATTACTTTATTAAATCAGTTCATGAGTAGGGACGTAGATTGGAGGTGTAGATATTTATACCATTTCTATATTAGAGAAATGTGTACTTTAAGAGTGATGAGTCAGAGAAAGTGATTAACCTCTGTGGACTTTTGGGACAATTTGAGGTTTCAGGACAATCTGAGAGTGGAATGTAGAAGAGAAATCTGGGTGCAGATATTGCAGTATTGTGGAGAAAAGAAAGAGGATGGAAATAAAAAGTAAAACTTTTAAAAAAATTGATGATGGCCATTCTTGATGGGGTTAGGTGATATCTCAATGTGGTTTTGATTTGCATTTCTCTGATGATGAGTGAACACTTTTTCATGTGCCTGTTGGCTGCCCTTATATTCTTTTGAGAAGGGTCTATAAATGTCTTTTGCCCACTTTTTAATGGGGCTGCTTTTTTTTTCTTTCAGCTCATTTGAGTTCCTTGTAGATCCTAGATGTTAGGCCTTTGTCAGATATACAGTTGGCAAATATTTTTTCCCATTCTGTGGGCTGTCTCCCTGCTCTTTTGATGGTTTCTTTTGCTTTGCAGAAGCTTGTCAATAAGATTTGCCTGGAAAAAGTATAGTAGACAAGTGAGAATATAGAAAAAACTGACCTTGAGAGAGTCAGGGTATTCTGTAGAATGTCTTTGAAACCAGGCACATATGTGATATAGTCACATCAAGCTCTTGAGGCAACAGTAAGGAAAAGGTGAATTCCTGGGTTAATTTTAAGTTATACATCTTATTGTACTCATTTAAAAGCATACATTCTGAGTTCTGTAATCTTGGACAGGTCACTTCAAGTCTATCAGGCTCATTTTCCTCTTCTATAAAATGTAACTATTAACACTATTCACAAGGTTATTTTAAGTTTTAGAAGAGATTCGCCACGTGAAAATAATTAATTTAGAACATAATAGTATACTTATTGTTTAAGTCACAATCCCAGCATCACTTTATTCACATTCTTTGTTCTGTTTTCTCCCAAAGAATATTCCCAACTAATGACAAGAAGAGCAATTAGATATGCTTCTTGAAACAGCACCCATTGGGACTGTGGAATCCTCAGAGAGAGAGAAGTTATTTGGATGGAAGCAGATATGATTCACCACTTGGGGCAAGGAGTGTGAAAGGAGGTTTCTTGGTATCACTGGGGGGCATCATTCTGCTCAGAAAAGGAGATTCTGAGATGCGCTGTAGGTGTTTCTTCTGCAGGCTAGTCAGCTGGGAGGCAGTCTAGTACATGGGTATGGAAAAACAGGACTTATTCTCACTGCAAGCTTCTTTGGGTTGAGGAGAGAATTCTCCCATACTGTATTTCTCTTATGCTTTGGTTCAGAGCAGAGTTTTGGGAGGCAGCAGTGCCTGCTGGTTGAGCTTCGAGCTGAGGCCTGCCTCAGAGCCCTGAAGATTCTTTTGGTGTTCAGCATAGACTCACATGTAAAAGGAGCCTGCCCTACTCAGTCCCAGGAATTTGGAAAGGGCAAAATGACTTGGAAGAGAGTCATCATTATATGGTGGAAATCAAGTTAGACTAGGACTTACCACATTTGTTCTCTAGTCCTGGTTCTGTGTGACTTTAAAAAAGTCATTTCACCTCTCCTGGCCTTTGTTACCTGATCTATAAAATAATATCTACCAAGCCCCTCTACCTTAACCCAAAATTCTAATAGGCAAGATGTATATCTATATGTGTAGTCTTATGTGGCAGTGTGTGTACAAAGTCAGTATAAACATATATGTAGTGTATGTATCTACAAACTTATGTGCTATTTGTATACATATGTGTTTGCAGTGTATGTGCATGCCTGATATATCTGTGCATAGGGTTACTGATAGCAAATGTGCAATGGATGGTTTTGAATGTATAACATGTGCATAATTATGTGCTCATATACACATAGTACATATATGTTTGTGTGAAAGTGTGTGCATGTGAATGTGTGTGAGCATTGTGTAAGAGTATATGCACATGCATACATGTGAAAATGGAGCCATGCATTTGTGTCTACTGTGATGAATACCCTTCAGAAGTTTAACTGCAGTCTAAATCAGAATTTCTTTTTCAAGTTACAACAGGCACAAGACAAATCCTTCTCAACCAGACTTTTAAAGAAGCTAAGCATTTTCTGGCAAGGTGGAAGAAATCAGCAAATCTAACAGAGATGTCACTCAGAATGGGGCAGGTCAATGTGACCTCCTGGAGAGGTTTTGTCTTCCTGGGCTTCACCACTTTTGTAGAGCTGCAACTCCTGCTCTTCGCTTTGTTCCTCTGTCTGTATCTTGTCACCCTGACCAGCAATGTCTTTATTATTGTCATCATCAGGCTGGATAGCCATCTGCACACCCCCATGTACCTCTTTCTTTCCTTTCTCAGAAACCTGCTACACTTTGGCCATCATCCCCAGGATGCTCTCTGGTCTGGCTCTGGGGGTTCACACTATCTCTTACATGGGCTGTGCTGCCCAGATGTTCTTTGCTGGTTCATGGGCCTGCGCCAACTGTTTCCTTCTGTGTGTAATGGGCTTTCACAGGTATGTGGCCATCTGTACCCCACTGCACTATGCAAGCTGCCTGAATCCTACCTTCTGTTCCCAGATGGTTGGTATCTCCTTCTTGAGTGGATACCTCTTTGGGCTGGGAATGACACTAGTTATTTTCCACCTCTCTTTCTGCAGCTCCCATGGAATTCAACACTTTTTTTGTGACACCCCACCAGTGCTGAGCCTAGCCTGTGGGGATACAGGCCTCAGTGAGCTGGGACTTCTCATCCTCAGTCTGCTGGTCCTCCTGGTCTCCTTTTTCATCATTACCATCTCCTATGCCTACATCCTGGCAGCAATCCTGAGGCTCTCCTCTGCTGAGGGGCAGAAGGCGGCACCTGTGCCTCACACCTCACTGTGGTCATTATTCACTATGGCTGTACCTCCTTCATGTACTTAAGACCCAAAGCCAGCTACTCCCTTGAGCAGGATCAGCTTATTGCTGTCACCTATACTGTGATGACACCTCTCCTTAACTCTATTATTTATAGTCTAGGAATCAGGCTGTGCAGACAGCTCTGAGAAATGCTTTTTGTGGGAGCTTGCTGGGTAAAGGATGAAGGCTAGCTCAAAGGAACACTCTCTTCTGCACAGGCTGTGCATAGATCAGGAACCCAGGCTAACTGGCCAGATATTCAGGACAAAGCTACTTCAGCCCCAGTCTCCTGAAAAGGCCCCACTTTGCCTCCTGCCTTTCCTCGGGCTGTTTGGAAATGCAAAGGCAAGGCTTCCTTCTCTGCTCACTATACATAATTCAACAATGAGCTCAAAATATGGATTTTCACTTTTAGCCACAGATGCCACTTTTAGTTACTGAAAACCATGAAGAATGAAGTTTCTGGCTGTGCACGGTGGCTCGTGCCTGTCATCTCAGAACTTTGGGAGGCTGAGGGGAAAGGATTGCCTCAGTCTAGGAGTTCTGGACCAGCCTGGGGAATATGGCCAGAACTTGTCTCTACAATAAGTCAAAAAATTACCTGTAGTCCCTGTGGCTCATCAGAAGGCTGAGGCAGAAGGATCACCTGGGCCCAGCTGATTGACATTATGACAGCTGTGACCATGCACTGCACTCCAGCCTTGGCCACAGAGTAAGACCCCAATTCAATAGGAAAAAAAAAAAGAATTAAGTGTCTTAATTAAGATTATTCCAATTTTTTTTCACTGAGCTGAAAAAAATGAAGTTTGATTAGCTCAAGTTCAAGGTGGGACTGGCAGGAGCTCATCAGGTATACTGTGGAGAGTTCTAAAATCATTATATAATTAGACTCTTTGACCTGTAATGTTTCTCCAAGATATGAAATTAAGCGAATCTCAACTTGGTGGGTTAGTTTAATGCCTTGTGAAATGAACAGGTAAGTTATTCTCTTTTTTCTTTCTCTTCCTGAGTGTCTTTTATCCTTTTATATAATTGCCCTTAGTCTCTCTGACTGATGATTACTTTCCCTGCCTTGTTTTAATTGACTATTCAAAATGAGTATATTCTATTTCAGAAAAGATATTTTCTTTCTATTTTCCTTAATAATTGCTGATGTTCTCTGGCTGTCTCATAATCTTGTGTGTCACAGGCTCTTCTCATTTGGTCACTCTTCAACCAGATAACATCCTTTGAATAGCTCTTGTATTTCACAATGTGACATACATGGTGCCAGCCATTCTTAGGGATAAAAAAAGTGTAAGAACCTCATACAGGATAACAGTGCAATGAACTTACAAGGCTGTAAGGTAGGAGTTTGAATGCAAACTCTTCAACTTTTTAACTGTGCAACTCTCAATTTATTTAAACATCTTCAGCTTCAGCTTCCAAATTCTCTGTAAAATGATTGCAACTTCATAGTTTTATGTTGGGGACTAAACGGCACATTATTTTATGTTGGTAATTATGCATATGAAGAATTTAGTCAGCATATGGGACATTGTGATCTTTTAATAAATGTCAGTGGCTACTATTAAAATGTGTGCAGGAAAGAAATATTGACTTTTTTGGAGAGTTTATGCTAGATGGAGGATAAGAGAAAGCTTCAAGTCTTAAGTAGCATTTGAACTTGTTCCTAAAGGATGAGTTAGTTTTGCATGCACTGACTGGTGAGAAAGGACATTCTTTTTTTATTTTAGAAATGTGGAGCACTAATTCAGTGTTAGGTACACATGTGGTCATCATACTGGTAAAGTGTGGGGACCCACTACTAAGAAAGGACATACATAGAAGAGAGAACAGAATAACAAAATATTCAGTGGTAAGACCTATTGCAGAATGTGTGAGTTGTCTAGAGAGGTTGGAAATGCCTCACAAATTATACTGAGAAGTGAACTTGGGTTAAGATTTGTTTTAGTATTATTCATCAAATAGTTATAATTCCTTACTAAATTATGCATGCTGATTCCAATTTACTACTTTTTGCTTGAGTACATAAGTGGTGATTTCAGAGAGAACTGTAAGCAGTTCTGACAGTTTCACCTTGAGGCATTTTAATTGCTTCTTAAGATACATATTGTTTTTCTAGCCTTTATAACCCAATATCTTTTAAAAGATAATGCTAATTGTACTTTGTATTAAAGAAAATTTTGTACCTATCATATGCCTAATAATTTGATTTAAGTCTTGAAAATTGTTAGCAGGGTTGAGGTTGGGGGTGGGGGAGAAGGGAACCACATCTGCCTTTGCTTGTGATTCTTTTCTTTTTTTTTTATGACATAAGTTTTTATTGATGGCATTTAGCCCATGGTTTAACATGTTAATTATACTGTAATAAACATGGCTTTAATATTAAACTTTTCCTTATTATCCAAAGTCACCACAGTCTATTTCTGTAAATATAAAAATATATGCTTAATACTGTTCAATACTGGTTTTTGGTCCAAACAAAACTGAATCAGAAAACTCAACAAATTCAACTTTAAGAATCCCCAATTTTTAAAAAAGATTTCCAAATGGATTTAGGCAACTTTGAATGATGGGATTTGCATAATAAAAACTGAGACAAGACTAAACAAACAACAAAAAAATTTCTAACACAAAAGTTCAAATTTCAAGTTCACAGATTTTATGTTATGCAAAAAAGTACAGAAACAAAATTGTATTTACATAAGTTTCATAATAAAATAATGAAAAAGGCAAGACAGATGATAGAAGAATGAAAATATAGAAATAGCATATAATTATTAAATGGAGAATGAACTAGATCTAGCAAGTCCTTAGCACGGGCCATTCTTTAATCAGGCTTCCTGTATCAAAAGATTTCAGTGCTCGACTTCACATATACACCAGCACAAACATGGCATAGAAATCATTCATTTCAACATCCTCTAACCTATACAGAATTCTAATCTATACAGAATTCCTCAGATAAAATGATAATTCCAATGTGTCCATAAATTCTTATCAATGCACATAGTGATGCAGACAAAGAGGTTCTGTACAAAGTTATTCTCTGTGTGAGCTCTAGCCTGGGTATAACGGGACTATGTCAAATCAGTGAATAATCTGCTGGGTCATAAAATATTTTTGCGGAAGAATCAGTCCCCAGTCCGGCTATTATTTTTTTTAAAAAGGGTGGGTGAGGTAGGGATGCAGCTTCTATAAAGAAAGAAAAAAGAGGAAAGTTTCCAAATTAAATAAGTCCATAGGTAGATCTGACTTCAGATAACCACAGTACACAGTCCAGTCCAGTCTGAAAATGACACTCGTTGTTGTTAAAACTGTGTGCTAACACCAATGTGCCTTTATTTCTGGCATCTAATGGCAGTCCTTATCTTGCGACCAGAAACTGAAGTTCCAGAAGAAGAGAACTTATTTTTCCTATTTGACCTTACTGTGAATGATGCTGAAGTCCAGTTAAATGGAAAGACACCTAAGCCAGAAGGTGGGGCTGAGACTGCAGGTGTGCTAGCATTTGTACCAAATGTGAGCACTCCTGATGGATTATTGTTTGTGAAGTTGAAATATGTAGTGCTGCTGCCACAGTGAAAAGCTGGACTGGAATTAGGAGCTGTTCCAGTGCCAAATGCAGATAGACTAGGTTGCTGACCAAACAAAGGAAGCTGACTATTGCTTAACACTGTCCCAAAAGTAGGTGGTGCCGGCTGAGAACCAGCAGAAAATATTGCTGTGGACGGTGTAGATCCAAATGCAGACACACTAGGTTGCTGACCAAACACAGGAAGCTGACTATTGCTTAACACTGTACCAAAAGCAGGTGGTGCCGGCTGAGAACCTGCAGAAAATAATGCTGTGGATGGTGTAGATCCAAAGCCTGAGGAATTAGGCTGGCTGGCACCTTGATTTTGTCCAAATGTTAGCATCTGATTAGCACCAAATGCTGGACTGGCAGACGGTGCTGAAGGTCCAGTTCCAAACATAAAGGAGGATCCTGTAGAGCTAGATGTGGCTGTTGCTCCAGAGTTGAAACCATAGGTTGCAGTATTATTGCTGCTGGTTCCTGAACCAAAGACAAATGGTGTGACAGCTGTAGCTATGCTAGATGTGGTTGCTGGTTTGCTAACTTGAGAAAATAGCAAAGACTGAGATGTACTGGATTCAGCAGTGTTATCAAAGGCAGAGTTGCTCACAGGATTGCTGGCCTGTCCAAACAGAAAGGCAGCCACAGGTGGATTGGAGGAAGAGATAGAACCACCAAATACACCACCAGCAGAAGTCGCTGGTGTACTTGAACTAGAAGAAGTGTTCAAGAAACTAAAAACTGGCTTTGCTGCACCTTGATCAGCTGTAGTATTGGTT
>NW_007160748.1:0-850 GCF_000164805.1 Carlito syrichta | reverse complement strand
AGTGAACTTTTAAAATAGTTGATTCTTAAGCTTGGAACAAAAAGGAGTGAATGTTAGGGGGGAAAAAAAAACAGTTTTCCTACAATGCATTTTATTATGCACAAATAAAAAAAATGAGAAACTAAAATTTGCAATAAACATAGGAATGTGTATTTTACATTATGGAAATGTAAAGCATTTAATCAGTCTGTTAGCAGAGAACCTGAATATTAGCTGTCACCAAATCTCTTTAGTATATAATAGCCCCAGAAATGCAGACCAATGTGTTTTTTTCCCAACAAAGCTTATCAGAGGTATTTTCTAAAAGAATGTGGTGTTTTTATTAGTGATTTAAAGTGGAGAGAAATAAGGGCACATTTTAATCTTAGGATCCCATTCCACAGTATAGTAATTATTATCTTACCATATTTAATGCTACTCTTACTACATTAATTATTATTTTTATACTATTTTGAAAGTAAGTGGTTTTTTATTGTTAAAGTTTTTCTGTAGATTTTTGAGTATTCCAAAGACTAGAATTTCATGATGCTGTGAAGAAATCTTATTTGAGCCTGATGAAAACAAAAATTTAAATCTTGGTCATGTTTATACTTACCTTGTCCTTAAACATATTGATTGTAACTTCTCTTTTCAGTGGAAAATTTATGCAGGCTCAACCTTATCTTACTAGATTGATGCTTAAAAATCAAACAAGATTTCTGATATCACTTTCCCCCTTTTAGTAAATGTTTTCCTTTGTCCGTATTTGGGCTCTCCTGAAATGGTGGTGGAAGTGGTGGTTGTAGTTGGGGAAGTGAGGATGAGTGACTTGATGTTAAGTGGCCAGAGTCATGGGAAATGTGCCTTGTGC
>NW_007160747.1:0-740 GCF_000164805.1 Carlito syrichta | reverse complement strand
TTACCTAGTTAGCCCAGCTGGCAAGTCAAGTGACTTAACTAACTGACTTAAATAGCTATCAAGCTGACTGAACAGCTAACATAACTCGCTAGCTACCTATCTAGTCAGCTGTCTAGCAAGCTGACTTAACTAGGTTACTTAACTAGCTAGTCAGCTGTCTATTTAGCTGGCTTGCTGAGTTAACGATTTATCTGAAGCTAGCTGTTGACCTAACTGACTTAACTAGCTAGCTGACTAGCAAGCTGACTAGCCTGCCATCTACATGACTAGCTAGCAACCTACCAGACCAGCCTGCTAACCAGCCGTCTTAACTTGCCAGCCACCTAGCTAGCCATCTGGCTAACCAGCTGTCTTAACTAGCTGACTTAGCTAGATAGTCATCCGGCTAGCTAGTCAGCTGGCTAGCCAGCTAACTTAACTTACTGACTTAAATAGCTATCTACCTAGCTAATCAGTTGGGTAGCCACTTGAACTAACTAGCTGACTTAGACAGCTCACTCAACTAGCTGACTTAAATAGTTAGCCAGTTGGTTAGGCAGGTGTCATAACTAGCAGATATTACTAGCTAGACAGGTGGCCAGCAAGCTGACAAACTAGCTAGATAGCTGCATATCCTGCTGGCTTGCCAGCTGATTGACTACCTAGCTTCCTATCTAACCAGTTGGGTAGCGAGCTAAGTCAACTAGTTGACTTAATTAGCTAGCAAGCTGGCAAACCAGCTGACTTAATGAGCTAGCTAG
>NW_007160746.1:0-3332 GCF_000164805.1 Carlito syrichta | reverse complement strand
GGTGCTGTAGTAAGTAATTCTTCTCTCTGATGGATGCCTCCGTGAATTGCTCTCTTCTGTAATTGATGTTTCAATGACTGGTTCTCCTCTGTGATAGATGACCCAGTGACTGTTTCTCCTCTATTATGCATGCTTTAGTGACTGTTCATCCTATGTTTGGGTTGCCCAATGACAGTCCCTCCTCTATGAAACTTCCTCAGTGAATAACCCTCCTTTTTTGCCACACTGACTGACTCATCTAAAAAATCAGTTCCACAGTGACTGGACCTCATCTGTAATGGGTATCACAGTGACTGGTCTCTGTGATGGGTGTCACAGTGTCTGGCCCTTCTCTGTGATGAGTGCCTCAGTGAATGGTCCTCCTCTATGTTACTTTCCCTGGTGACTGTCCCTCATCTGTGGGGCTGTCACAGTGACTGGCACTCCTCTGTGATGGGTGCCCAGTAACAGGCTGTCCTCTAGTAATATGCCCCAGTTACTAATCCTCCTTTGTAATGGGTACTCAAGGGAATAGTTTATCTCTGTGATCACTACCCCAGTTACAGAGTCTCCTACATAATGAGTACTCCAATGACTAGCCCTCCTTTATTATTTGTACATCAGTGACTGGCTCCCCTTAGTGCTTGGTGCCCTAGGTACTGGTCCCCTTCCATATTGTGTGCCCTAGTGTCTAGCCCTCCTCTGTGATGGGTGTCCCAGTAACTGGATCTGCTCCATATCAGTGCCCCTGTGGAAAGTTGACCTTGGTTATGGGTTTCCAAGTAACTGGTCATACTCAGTGATGGATGCTCCAGAAAATTGCTCTCCTTTGTGATGGTTGTCTCAGTGAGTGGTTCTTCTCCCTTATGGGTACACCAATGACTGACCTGCCTTCTGTTTTGTGTGCTCCAGTGACTAATTCTTCTTTGTTATGGGTGTCCCAGTGACTAGACCTCCTCTATGAGGGGTTCCACAGTGACTGGCTCACCACTTTCATGGGTGATCCACTATCTCAGTGACTGCCACTCCTTTGTGTTGGATACTCCAATGACTGACCTTACTCTGTGTGGAGTTCCAGCCTCAAGTGAGCAGAGCCTGAGTTGGGGGTGTGAATGAAAAAGAAAACAAGAGACAGAGGGATTGGGAGGTCTCCTAGGTAGGTGACAGCAATTTTATTTTCACAGCATATCCCTTATGTATGGCTAAACCACATTCAAAACAGGAAATGTCTTAATGCTCTAAATATTTCTAGCATTACATCCCTGATTATGAAATTTACTGATTCTGAATAATGATATTGTTAAAAACAGGCAGCATCCAAACTTGGCAGGCATAAGGTCATGCTGTTCTGCTTCTATCAAGCCAACACCCTAAAAGATAAGCAGAGAAGATGGGAGTACTGGGCAGTCTTCTTGGAACACAGGCCAGGGGCACAAAGACCTATTCAGCTTATGCCCTTGCCTCCTTCATCTCCTCCTTTTTTATTTCTTTTAAATATGGTTCATGGACCTCTGCTTGGAGCTCTCAAATGACTCGTCCTTCTGCCTGAATGCAGACTGGAAAGCAAAACAGCAAAATTAAAATCAACGCTCCAAAAGTGATTAATAAATATATAGTAGAACAAATGCTATGGGATAATATCAATTGCTTAACCTTATCAAAATATTTGTAGTTAAAATGCTAGCAGGTAATAAGGATGACCCTGAAGTGGAAATTCCTATTATGTCCTGGTGCAGTTGTACAACATTGAAGGACATAGTATTAGCAGATCAAATTCCAAGCTAATGATTCCTACCCAGATTCCAATTCTATTCAGAGTAATTACAGGGTTTGGAAGTCACACATATCCACCAAAAATCTGCATGACACTTTAACATGACTCGAGTCTTTAGTGCAGCAATCTGATCCCTGATAACTAGGACAGCTTCTTCCAACGTGTTGAGTCGTGCTTCTAATTTGATGTCAGTGGCTTCTTGGTGGGATATAGCAGTGGAGATATCTTTTGACAAATGGTTCACATATCAGGCAGTATGGATTTCTTACGTCAGTGCCACTGCAGAAGCAGTAGCTGTTGCAATTAGCATGACCAATGCAGTAATACTAGCTAGCAAAAGTCCAATGAATCTTCGGGAGCAAAGAAGCAGGGTGGACAATTGAGAAAGAACATGCTAGCTAGAGTCCTGATACCATGGTCAAGATACGTTACTGGCATCATAACAAAAGAGGTCTGATGCAAAACCACAACTTGCTGCCCTCCGTTTTGAGGAGAAACACAGTTAGTTACGTTGCAATTAGGACATTTTAGGGAAAATAAGAAGATTCCATTGTGATTTACCAAGGTCCTGCCAACAAAACACGTGGGGGAGGCACACAGGCAAACACTTTAAGGAAACTATTATAGGTGGGACTATTTAACTCGGATTGATGGGAGATAAGAATAGGTCCTAGGGTAGCCATATGCTTCCGGATTCCAAGCTGAGGTCGTCCTGCAGAAGTGGAAAGAACCATTTCTACCCACCTCTGAAAGTTTCAATATGCTGCAATTCTGTCTTAGTCAGTGAGCCTGGTGTAGCCCAATCCAAATCCCTTTTCTAGTAGCAGGGAATGCGATGCCAGGTGACTAGAGAATAATGGCATTGGTGCCAAGGTGGGAGCTGAGAAAGCAAACAAGATTCAATTTCAGAACATAAGGGAACTCCAGAAGGAGGAGTTTCTGTAAAAGATATAGTATGAGAATGTGGGGTCCATACAATGACGTTACCCACTCTTGTTTCATCCATGGCTGATGTCCCATGCCTTGTGGGATAAATTCGTGAGTATATTTAAAAGTATAAAGAATGGGGACACAACCAGAATCTCCCACGGTAAAGGGATGCCACAAGTGAGAAAAGCAAATCGGTGCTCCAGTAGACCATTGCTCATGGGAAAATCCATCAATCCAGTGTGGAGTAATAGACTAGTCAAAGGATGACTCTACAAAAAAACATTACTAATATACCGGGACTTAAGGATCATCTGAAACTACAGCTCTTAGAAAAAGGGGTTCGTGCACATAAGCCCAATAAGGAGAACTATATCTTGCCACCATACCTAACTGACAAGTCACTACAGAGATCATGGCTAAGAACAGTGTAGAGAGGTCAGAGGCAGCTCCCCCATTGTTCTTCACCATGCTTTCAGCTTTAGAAGTAAGCGCCATCAGTTATTCCCAAGAAGGTGGCATTGCTTGGTGCATCTGGGAATGGGCGGTCTGCTGGGGAGGCGTTGTTCCCAGCAGGAAGATGCACAGTTTCTTGAATGGGTCAATCAGAGACCCCATCCGATTTTCCAATGGCACGTGGAGACTGGGGGCT
>NW_007160745.1:0-3384 GCF_000164805.1 Carlito syrichta | reverse complement strand
CCTCTGACATAGGATATCAGTTATACCTATAATATTGGCGTGTGATTAGTGACCAGTGTGCATACATGGCAGTAAAGGTTATAAGTAAATCTCTATACACCTGATGGAAAGTTGCATAGCAGAATTATTTTTTATGACCTTGTCCCTTCTAGGTTTTACTTTTTCCTAGATATTTTTTAACTTCTATTTCCTGGTAGACTGGTTAGTTAGCTCTTGTTCCCAAAGGCAGTTTCTCCTAGGATTAAGATTAGAAACTAAATTACCATAATAGTTTTATTGCCCTGCCTCTAGTCAGGCAGGACGTTTTTCTAGTTTCGTTACATGCTGAAACTCTGTTTGCTTCAGCCCGAGGTCATTGTCATGGTAACCGTGCAGCCCATTATCCAAGAGTGTGACAGCTACTATTTGATTTTTAGAGTAGACTTGTTTGGATAAAAATACATTTAAGACGATACAATTTCCATCGAAAAGATTTAAACAGTAATAAGCATTCATAGAAAACTTTAAGTTTTGTTTAAGCTTTTAAGTTTCCTTTTCTCAGATTATGAATTTAGTTCCTGCTCCTGTAGGCCAATTTTAAGTATACCAAAATTTTTCCAACGGTGCTGTTTTTGCTTCTAATATAACAATAGGAAATTTTACATGTAGCCATGTATTAATGTACTAGGAAAAAATATTTAAGTTTTGGGTTAAAGTCCAATCACTAGATCATATAAAAATTAAAGTTTAGGTTTATGAAACTCATATAACTCATGGTAAGGAAGAAGATTTGAATTAATTGTTATAGAATTACAGGGTACTATGTTGAGTCATAATAGGTTAATGGAATAAATAAAAATTAAGTCATTTAAGTAAACTTATAGATTATAGTGTTCAGTGATAATATCAACCGTTAAAAAATATTAGGAGTCAGTGAAGTTGGATTGAACCTAGAGTTAACATAGAAAGTTTTTGTATTAATCAGGGTTTAGAACAAAGAGTATAATATGAATGATTTATTGAACACTATGGAAGACGTTTTGAACAATTGAAATTGTGCACCTGTTACCTTGATGTGAGTTTTGTGAAGCATATCAGGCATCATGGAGTTCGAATTGTTTGCTCGAAACTTGCAAGTCTTGTGATGGTCTTTTGATGCAAGGTTTGTAGAGCACGGAACTTGTACGCCCCCAGCAAGTGATTATCACACTGCTGGAGGGTATAGAAAATGGTATATAAGTTGGAAAAAGTTTGAATAAAATTGGCTTCAGTCCTGATCAGACTGTTCCCAGAATAACTGCCTCCAAGTGGTCTCTTCTCCCTGTCCAGATTCTCTGGTGCGGGTCCTAACCCACCCTTGGTAAGTGCTGGTCACCGACAGTACCCACTTTCCTTATACTTTCGTAGGAAATGTCAGTGCATTTGCCTGTATATGAGGAGTTCATTTCCCTAGTTTATGTTTCAAAAACCCAAATTCGTGTTCAGCCCTTAGCAAGAAACCCTGAAGTTTTATTGGAATGGAGGACACTTGTAAACCAGATTCCTTATTCTCGTTTAGCAACAGACAGTGCAGTTTCCTGTATATGAGGACTCCCATTATCCAGATTCCTACTCCCAAAACTTAATGGTGGTTATCTCTTAGCAAGATGGTCTGTAGGTTCTTGGGATGGAGGCCTCGTGTAAACAAGATTCCTTATTCTTCCGTAGCAACAGGTCGTGTGGTGTTCTGTATATGAGGACTCCCATTACTGAAGTTCCTCTTCATTCTAAGCAAGACGCCAAGATATTTCCCGGTGACCTAGATTTCCAGTTGCTTGGATATCAAGAGAAAGACTCCCATAAAGATCTTGAAGAACTGGAACCCAAGATTCCTGGTCCCTTTTCAAAAGGCACACTAAAAATGTGGCGACATCGAAGCCCAGATTGCTGATTAAACCTTATCAATAGACTTCGTAGATTTAGGCGATAGAGAACTCCAAGAACTGGATTCCCTTTCCGTTCTCATCAAGATGCCCTGGATTTCCCTGTCCATGTGGATTCCAAAACTCTGTGTACAAAAATTCAGATGCCCAGATGTTTCCTTGTAATGTGGAATCCATGGATCCTGGTTACATTTTAATAATACGTACTAAATATTTGGCAACCGCAAAACACTCGGCCCCTCTACAAATAAAGTACAAACGGAAATTTAAGGATTACCAAGTTCATTTTAAGACCAAAGTTACATTCAAATACAGCAATATGATACTTTTTTTCTGGGAATGTGGCCTTAATTGTGCTGAGGAATTGAAGGGATTTGTACTACCAGATACCCTATTACAATTCTCAAGAGGCCCAGAATGTTGCTGGAGTCCTGAAATGACTGACTCATAATGCCCACAAGCCAAATACCTCTGAAACATGAGACGAGCTCGAAGCCTTGATTCTTGTTTGTACCGCAGCAAGACACCCTGAGAATTTTTCGGATTGTGAACTAGTGTATCACAGATTCCTTATTCTTCTTGACGAAGGGCCGTGTAATGTCCTATATATGAGGACTCCCTTTCCCTAGAATCCTGTTTGGAAACCCTTATTCTTGTTTTGCCATTTGCAAGATGTAATGTAGACATTGTGAGGGAGGAACCCTGTAAAAGAGGTTCTTAGTTCTCCTTAGCTAGAGATCATATTGATTCTGCATATGAGGACTGCTATTACTATGTTCCAGCTTCTAAACCCTGATTCTTGTTTAGCCCACAGCAGATGACCTGTTCATTTTACGGACTGAAGACTGCTATAACCCTTTTTATTCCTTGGCAAGGGCTGTGTATTTTCCTGTATATTAGGACTCTCATTAGATACATCCTGCTTTGAAACTCTGATTGCTTTACAACTTTCCAAGATGCTCTGTAGATTTTTGGGATTGAGGATTTGTGTAACCCAGATTCCTTATTCTTTCTACACAAAAGATCATGTAGTTGCCTGTAAATAAGGACTCCATTTTCCAGATTCAAGCTCGAAAACACTATGATTCGTGTTTAGCCCATACCAAGATGACATTAAGCTTTTTTGGGATTGAGGACCCGAGTAATGCAGAATCCTTATTCTTACATAGCAATAAGCAGTGAAGTTTCCTGTATGTGAGGACTTCCATTACACAGATTCCTACTTCAATAATCTGATTTCTGGTTACCACTTAGGAAAACGGCCTGTAGTTTTGGGACTGAGGACTCCTATAATTAAGATTCCTTTTACTTCCTTACTAATATGTCGTGTAGTTTCCTGTATATGATGACCTTCATTATCCAGCTTCCTGCTTCACTCTGCAAGTTGCCGACACAGTTCCTGGTGACCAGGAATTCCAGTTTTGTGAATATCAAGAGAAAGTCGTCCATAATGTTCTTTGGGAACTGGAATCCAAGATCCTGG
>NW_007160744.1:0-783 GCF_000164805.1 Carlito syrichta | reverse complement strand
TAGGAGCAGATGGTGAATCCAGGAACCATTATCTACCTCAAAAGGCAGACTTCAGTAAGGAATTTTGAGGGGTAGAAGGCTCCAAGGGGAAAGGAGATGCATCCACCTTTTGGAGTGCAGAGAATCATCAGGAGTGAGTGCAGCCATCATGAGCTCTCTTAGAAAGATGAGCTCCCACAGCCTCAGTTAGCTAGAATGGAAAGCCAGAACCTGTGCTATCCCCACTGAGGGCATCTAACACTTAGTGTGTCTATATTTAGGGTTGCATGTATCTGTCTTTTTCATCAAATCCTAAAGCCTCTTAAGTACAAAGTCATGCCTGTTTTGCTCCCTACATTTTTCATGTATGCCTTAAAATCCGTCTGTTGTAATGTCCTCATTTAACTCGAGAAGAAGCTGAGGCTTGAAGAACAAAGGATGTTCCTGTTATCACACCAGGAAGAGCAGTCCCAATACCAGCCCCTGGTCTCCTGGAGTCCTGCATAAGACTTTCCCATTGTTATCTAACCCATCATTTGGTATATCTGAGGATCTTTTTTAAAAATCTTCATGAGAGCACAGAATTTGAGAGTTAATCAGAGGCTATAGAGGCTGCTAATATCCCCCAATCTCTCTTTCTTCTTATGTCACATAACAATTCTGAGAGCATAAGAACTGACAAAGTATCCCCATTCTAGTCTTCCTCATTCTGGAGACCTCATATGACTAGGTGCTGGTTAATGGAAGGTGAGCACAAGTGATATAACCAAGTTCAGGGTCGTGGGATTCATAGAAGGAGCACAG
>NW_007160743.1:0-636 GCF_000164805.1 Carlito syrichta | reverse complement strand
TTCTTTTTTTTTTTTTTTTTTAGTTGGAGTCTCACTCTGTTGCCCAGACTGGAGGGCAGGGGCCACTCCCGGCCACCGCAGCCTCGACCTGCTGGGCTCCGGCAATCCTTCCGCCTCAGCCTTCCGAGTAGCCGGAATTACAGGCGTGGGCTACCACGCCCGGCTGATTTTTTGATTTATTGTAGAGATGAGGTCTCGCTGCCCAGGCGGGTCTCGAACCCACAGGCTCAGGAATCCACTCACATGATGTCTTTCTATATTTCAGTGCTAGAGCACTGAGAGTATTGTATGACTCTTCCTGTTCAGTGTGGCCTGCCTTTTCACTCTCTTATGGTGTCTTCTGATGAATCAAAGTTTATAATTTTATGTATACACATGTATCAAACCTGTTTCAGTGTAGTCATTGCATCTGTGTTCCTTACCTTGAAGTTATTAAAAACATCTATCGTATCATCAGAGAATTTTAGGGTTTCTTTCTACCATGAGGTCTCTGACCCAACTAGAGCTGACTCTGTGTGTGGTTGAATTACTGGCCCAACTTTTTTCCCAAGTGGTTAAATGGTCCAAAATGTTTACACAAAGACCAGGCTGTCTCTGGTCCCTACACAAGACTCACGGGAGAACATGGGGGGGCAG
>NW_007160742.1:0-742 GCF_000164805.1 Carlito syrichta | reverse complement strand
TTTCTGTTGTTTCCGCTGATTTTCTCATGGCATCATCTCAGACCTTTTGTGATTTCAACAAAGAGTTTGCATTTGTTGGAACTTCCTCTGTAGAGAAGTTTTGAGGTCTGTGCTGAGATGCATTCTTTTAGAGATTATGTGCATTTGCCTCTGTCTATACCTGGGGATTCCAGCTCAGAATCCTGTAAAACCAAATGAGTGAGTTATTGTTTTCCAGACCACCTAGACAGTATGAATGCAGGCCACAAACCCATTCAGTGCTATCTTTCAGCTATGGATTATCAGCAAGATGGGTTTTTGTTGTTGTTTTTCTTCTTCTTCTTCTTCTTCTTCTTCCCCTGCATTCAGGACCAAGGTTCACACCCAGCAATTTTCCATGAGTGCCCTAAGAGATGAGTAAGAGGAGCATGTGTATTTCACCTTTGTGCTGAAGTTGTGGGATATTGGTTTTCCAGCTTTATGCAGAGGGAGATTCTACTTGCTACTGGAGATCTCTAATCTTTGCCTCTTGTCACTGCTGTATTCTGTGAGTCTGAACACAAGATCCAGTTCATTGGCTGTGGCAAGTGCCCTCAAAACAGAATCAGCCTTCATTGTTCCGGTTTCCTTCCAAATATCTTATTTTTGCTTAGTTTGGGACATTAATTATTCTTTACTAACTTGCCAGCTTATCAGCTCCTTTGAAAAGATTGTTTTCTAAAGTTTTCAGGATTTTTTTTTTACTTTTTTTTAAGTGGAAGGG
>NW_007160741.1:0-1829 GCF_000164805.1 Carlito syrichta | reverse complement strand
AAGATAGAAGGAAAGAGAAGAGAAAGAACAACTCTAAATGAGAAATAAGAATGCATAAACAGAAGTAAGGAAAGACTAGAAAAGTGTGATAGAATGCTATAAAAAAATAAATAGAAAAACAATTCTGAAAATGGAAGACATGAGTAGCATAATCAGCAGTGTCAGAGTCCACAGAGAGGTGAAGCAAGTTATGGTTAAAACTATTCGTCATTGAAATATCTGTTAACTATTTGCTTGGTTCATATAAAAAGTTTATAGGTGTATAATTCAAATATTGATTGCCTTTAGTCTGCTATGTATAATGGTCTTTATGACTAAAAATATTACTTTGCTTAATTCATCATAATCTGGAAAACTTTTAACAAATGCTTAGTATTCCAGTGTTGGTTGGCATGTGAGAAACTACATGATAATTCCAATCCCTGATTCCTATGTATTATGTATTTTATTTTATTTTATTTTATTTTTTTTTGAGTGAAAGTCTCACTCTGTCACCCAGACTGGAGTGCAGTGGCCGCTTCCGGCCACCGCAGCCTCGACCTGCTGGGCTCTGGCGATCCTTCCGCCTCAGCCTTCCAAGTAGCCGGAATTACAGGCATGCGCTACCACGCCCGGCTGATTTTTTGATTTATTGTAGAGATGAGGTCTCGCTGCCCAGGCGGGTCTCGAACCCGCGGGCTCAGGCAATCCATTCACCTCAGCCTCCCAAAGGCGCGGGATTACAGGCTGAGCCACCAAGCCCGGCTTTATGTATTTTAAAAAGGTCTCTGTAAATGCTGAGAAAAGGACTTGCACAATTTAACACATTCTAACACTAGGATATTAGGATATCCCCCACCTATTTTTCATAACTATACTTCAGTCTGACAGGCAGTTAGGAAATCTACTTTTTGGACCTAATTATGTTACTAAATTGTTAAGTATGCTGGGGAAATAATTTACTTTCTTAGGACATTTTTGTTAGTGAGCATATTTATGGAATTGGTATCTCCTAATATAAAGAGATTGAGATAAACTATGATCTGGAAGAGCTAAGTCTTGCTTTTTACTGACCTTCTGTACTACATTTTCATGAAGTACATATATTCTTTCTTACAGTCACTCAGTGAAAATGGGCCATTTAGAAAACCTTTTTTACTGCCTACCTTCTAAATGCTTGTTTTATCTTTGATTTACTTTTCTCCTGACTGTGTGTTAGGCATAGCTCCTTCTTCCCCTGTAATTGCAAAATACGTGTTACAAACCTCTGCTATAGCATTTATTACACTGACTCTAATTACAAGATGATGTGGTCCTTGAGGCACAGACTTTAATTATATTTAAATGTGTATCCCTCACATAGAGCACATGTCCAACACAGACTGGTGTTTAGTAAATGTATAGGGATTATTCAGACAAAGGAGTCAAATATAGCATGGTGTATTTGGATCAATTGGGAGAGGGATGCCTAGCTCAGTTTGCTCCAACTCTGAATGCAACTGAGTCTATGAATCTGTCATTGTGCACAGAGTGATGAGAGCTCATGTGGCACAGACTCTATAAATGGTTTCCAAAGAAGCTGCTTCGGGAAGTCCTATTGAATTAAATAGTGTGGTGGGATCACCAACAATGAGATCCTGGAGGACAGTCAACCTATTCACTTCGAAGCAATGCATATTGCAGCATAACTCTTCAGGGTAAGATATATGAGGAGATGGATGATAACAAACTACCTAAACAACTGCTGACTGATAGGCTCAAAGGCAGCAGGAGGGACTCTTTATTAAGTGCCTGCTACAGTCCAATTACACACAGGGCAGAGCCACTGTGCACATAGCAACAGTAGAAAG
>NW_007160740.1:0-731 GCF_000164805.1 Carlito syrichta | reverse complement strand
CCCACCTTCCCTCAAAAACAGAATTGAAGAGGGGGAGGGAAAGGGGGAGAGGGAGAAAAATCTACAGAAATGAAGAAAAACCAAAAGAAGAGTATGGGTCTCTCCCAGACGCCTGGGAGAGCAGACACTGAGAAATCTGACTTTGGAATGCAAACAATGAAAAGTTCCCAGATTGAAGGGTCTCAAACTGCAAATGTAGATATCAAAACAATAATGGAGAGATTAAAAAGAATTGAGGAGACACAAGAAGAAACTAGGAAGGAGCTGATATCTGAGATAACAGTAATAAAGAATACTGTGAATGAAATAAATAACAAATTGATAAGCATGGAAAGCAGAATTACGCAAGCAGAAGAAAGAATCTCAGAACTTGAGGACCAAAATGTAGAAATAACCCAAACTCTTAAAAACACAGAAAATAAGCTCAAAAAGACAGAACAAAACCTTCAAGAGATGAGTGACTACCTCAAGAGGCCTAACCTAAGAATAATCGGACTCCCTGAGGCAGAAAGAGAAACAGAGACCACATTGGAACAAACTTTCCATGAGATCATTCAAGAAAACTTCCCTTATCTAATCAGTGATACAAAAATTCAAACACAAGAGATTCAGAGAAGCCCCGCAAGACAACAGATGAGAAGACCAACTCCTAGACACATAATAATTCACCTAAATAAAGTAGGCATAAAAGAAAAAATCCTAAAGGCAGCAAGAGAAAAAGGCCAGATCAC
>NW_007160739.1:0-1278 GCF_000164805.1 Carlito syrichta | reverse complement strand
GAAATGGACATTATACATGAAGAAATAGTACGAAGGGGATAATAAGGAAGATGCCAAAATAGACTTAACAGTATGACAATCAAACTCTCTGTTTCCCTATTCCCATCCTGCAAAGGACAGGACCTATTTACAGATGACCTAGTCTTGTAAAAAAATATGGTCATGATCACCACAGAAACATTAAGAAAGGTCTTCCCTATGCCAGTACAATGACATTCTATACACTATTACTTACCTGGGGGCTACACCAGGCATTTTCCTTCATAAAGTAGAATACTCTGTGCTTAATATATGAAGCTGCAGGATCTGGCAACTAAAACACTGGCCTGATTAAAGAGCAGAGAGTGGAGAATGACACTAAAGTTTCTGGCTTGGAATTGGACACAGAGGTCATCTTTTAATGGAGATCAGAAATGGAGGTGACATAAGGGAAATATATGAACGTGGAATAGACATACTAAGTTTGGGCTTTATGAATGGGCCTCAAGGGATCCATGATTTCCCTGAAACTACATGCAGAATTTGGTAAGTGGATACTTTTCTGAAAAGGGGGAGTCTATAGCTTTTGTTAGATTTTTCAAAGGACTCCATGACTCATGGCCACAATCTTATAGAAGTCTCAAAGGGAAAAACTGAATCTCACTGCTGTACCCAATAAATCCTCCTCAATGAGACATGTAGCTAATGTTTTATTACTTATTGATACCTTAATTCAATTCATATATTCTGTGACTCTTAAAATATATTGATATTCATACACAGAATTAAAGTTTCCAGTTAAACAATCACTCCAATGTCTATAAAAATGGATTGAACTAATATGTCTAAGCCCCAAACTATATACAAAATACTGTGCGGCACAACTTCTAGCTATATGCCCAATAGAAGAAATTGCAAGAAAATGCAGTAGACACTGCAAGAAAATGTAGAAACTACAAAAAATGGATGCTTTTCATCTATGTGGGGGGAAAAAATTTGTATCAAAGTGTTGACTGAAATAACTTCTGGGACCAAGCATTTGAACTGAATTTTATTTGCCTATTGTATTAGCATTTCCCACCACTTATTCACCTTACCCTCTATTTTCATCTGTGTATATACATACATATTTTCATTCTTCCTAATCTATTTCAACTTTGAACATTTTCCATGAGCAAAATTCTGCTATAGTTCCTTGCATTGAATAAAGGAAGAATAATATATCATCCAACAAATAAACACTGCCAATGAATAAAAAAGAACCAGAGTTTTTACTCTATTAAATCTGAGGAAGCTGCA
>NW_007160738.1:0-782 GCF_000164805.1 Carlito syrichta | reverse complement strand
TAGTACTTTCACTTATTATTGGATATACTTTTACACTTTGGATTTCTGCTTTGAGGCATCGACTTCAGTGTCCAGAAGACTTCAATGGTAAAGTACACATTGGGTTTGTCAAACACTGTGGTTAACGTTTTCTGCTTCTCACTATTTAGCATTTTATAGAAGGCTCTGACATCGTGTCTCTGACAGGCTTTTAAGATCAAAGTTTAGAGCATGCGAGACACCGAGACTAGTGCCTCTCTGTCTTCTTCTCTTAGACATAATCTGTGCTTTATCTGCTTTATCAGTTTATCCTTTAAAAATATATATTCAATGTTTTATAAGAGATCATATATTAAATCATATAGTTGGATGTAAAATTCATAGGTGCTAGTTATGATTTTGTTTTAAACGTGTGTACTCTGATACTAATCATTCTGTTTGGAGCATGTGAATCTTGTGATGCAGATTTAATAGATATAATGTGTATCACTGGATTTATATGCCCCCAGAAAAAATATTTTCACTACTATAAGTTAAGATAATTAATATAAACTTGATTGTTTTGTTAAATCATAGTAGGTTAGTAAAAAGGGAAATTTTTACCTTAAGTGAAATTCAATACAGTTTATAATATATAGATTAGTCATTAGGTATTATAGAAAACAGTTTGCTATGCTATTGTTAAAATCATACACCTGTTATTTTTTTTTTTTTTTTTTTATCTTTTTATATTTTATTTTATTTTAAAATTGTGTGGTACAATTCAGGGTTAGGCATACAAAGATTCATTGTGCAGGTGAGGG
>NW_007160737.1:0-959 GCF_000164805.1 Carlito syrichta | reverse complement strand
TCCCAGCAGGGGGGGTTGTGGGGTCATATGGAAGGTCGAGTTTTAGAACTTTAGGAATTGTCACATTGATTCCACAGAGACTGTACTAGTTTACACTCCCACCAACAGTGTAGAAATGTTCTCTTTTCAACACATCCTCTCCGGCATTTGTTATTTTTGAGTTATTTATGATGGCCATTCTGACTGCAGTTGGGTGGTATCTAAAGGTAGTTTTAACTTGCATCTCCTTGATGACTAGTGAGACTGAAATTTTTTTAAATGTATCTGTTGGATGTTCATATGTGTTCTTTGAGAAGTATCCATTCATATCTTTTGCCCACTTTGTAATGAGGCTGTTTGTTTTTTTTCTTTACAGCATGTTTGAGTTCTGTGTAGATCCTTGATGTTAAACCTTTGTCAGACATGGTGTTGGCAGATATTTATTCCCAGTCTGTGGGCTGTTTCCCTTGATGATTTCTATGGCTTTGCAGAAGCTTGTCAGTTTAATGAGGTCCCGCTTCTCTATCTTATCTCTTATAGCCTGTGCATTTCAGGTTTTGTCCAGGAATTGGTTGCCAGTTCCAACTTCCATAAGGGTGTCTCCTGCATTTTCTAAGGTTCTTATGGTTTGAGGTTTTACATTTAGGTCTCAGATCCATTTAGAGTTAATTTTTGTGTATAGAGATAGATAGGGGTCCTTTATGAATCTTATGCCTGTGGTCAATTTACCAAATAGGTAATTTACCGAATAGGTTCTCATCTCTCCAGTGGTGGGTGGGGGAGACTTTGTTGAAGATGAGTAGGTTGAAAAATTGAGGTTTTGCTTCTGGAATCTCAATTCTATTCCATTAGTCTATATTCCTGCTCTTGTACCAATACCAGGCTATTTTGATTATTGTAGCTTTATAGTAAAGTTTAAAATCAGGTAGTGTGATACCTCCAGCTTTGTTTTTGTTGCTGAGGATTGTTCTGACTATTCG
>NW_007160736.1:0-750 GCF_000164805.1 Carlito syrichta | reverse complement strand
TTAATTTTTGTGTATAGAGATAGATAGGGGTCCTTTATGAATCTTATGCCTGTGGTCAATTTACCAAATAGGTAATTTACCGAATAGGTTCTCATCTCTCCAGTGGTGGGTGGGGGAGACTTTGTTGAAGATGAGTAGGTTGAAAAATTGAGGTTTTGCTTCTGGAATCTCAATTCTATTCCATTAGTCTATATTCCTGCTCTTGTACCAATACCAGGCTATTTTGATTATTGTAGCTTTATAGTAAAGTTTAAAATCAGGTAGTGTGATACCTCCAGCTTTGTTTTTGTTGCTGAGGATTGTTCTGACTATTCTTGGTCATTTATGTTTCAATATGAATGCCTGTATTGTTTTTTCTAGATCTGAGAAGAATGTTGCTGGTAATTTGATGGGTATTGCGTTAAATCTGCAGATTGCCTTAGATGGGATGGACATCTTAACAATGTTGATTCTTCCAATCCATGAGCATGGGATATTTTTCCACTTGTTTGTATCATCTTTGAGTTCTTTGAACAGTGTTTTGTGGTTTTCATTATAAAGGTCTTTCACGTCTCTAGTTAGAAAGATGCCAAGATATTTCATTTTTTTGTGGTTATTGTGAATGGGATTGTGCTTTTTATTTGGGGTTCTTCTTGTTTATCATTGGCGTAAAGAAATACTACTGTCTTTTGCACATTTATTTTATACCCTGAGACTTTGCCAAACTCCTTTATCAGTCAAGGAGGTTTCTGACAGATTCGCTTGGGTTTT
>NW_007160735.1:0-900 GCF_000164805.1 Carlito syrichta | reverse complement strand
ACCTCCAGCTTGTTTTTGTTGCTGAGGATTGTTCTGACTATTCTTGGTCATTTATGTTTCAATATGAATGCCTGTATGTTTTTTCTAGATCTGAGAAGAATGTTGCTGGTAATTTGATGGGTATTGCGTTAAATCTGCAGATTGCTTAGATGGGATGGACATCTTAACAATGTTGATTCTTCCAATCCATGAGCATGGGATATTTTTCCACTTGTTTGTATCATCTTTGAGTTCTTTGAACAGTGTTTTGTGGTTTTCATTATAAAGGTCTTTCACGTCTCTAGTTAGAAAGATGCCAAGATATTTCATTTTTTTGTGGTTATTGTGAATGGGATTGTGCTTTTTATTTGGGGTTCTTCTTGTTTATCATTGGTGTAAAGAAATACTACTGTCTTTTGCACATTTATTTTATACCCTGAGACTTTGCCAAACTCCTTTATCAGTCAAGGAGGTTTCTGACAGATTCGCTTGGGTTTTCAAGGTATTCAATCATGTTGTCTGCAAAGAGAGATAACTTGACTTCCTCTTTTCCTATTTGGATGCCCCTGATCGCCTTCTTTTTTTCTGATTGCTCTAACCAGGACTTCCAAAACTATATTGCACAGGAGGAATGGGAGTGGACATCCTTGTCTTGTTCCAGTTTTCAGGGGAAATAGTTCCAATTTTTGCCTATTTAGGAGTATGCTGACTATGGTTTTCTTATAGATGGCTTTTACTATTTTGAGGTATGTTCCACCTATGCCTAGGTGTTCAAGAGTTTTTATCAAGAAGGGGTGCTGGATTTTATCAAAAAATTTTTCTGTGTCTAATGATATAATGTGACTTTTGTTTTGACATCTGTTGATGTATTTAATGACATTTATATGTTGAACAAGCCTTGTTTCCATGCAGAATCATACT
>NW_007160734.1:0-986 GCF_000164805.1 Carlito syrichta | reverse complement strand
TTTGCAAACTTATTCTATATCTGAGACTTTCCCAAAGGCCTTTATCAGTGTAAGGAGGTTTTTGAAAGATTCTCTTGGGTTTTCAAGGTACACAATCATGTCATCTGAAAAGAGAGATAATTTGACTTCCTCTTTTCCTATTTGGATACCCCTAATTGTCTTCTCTTCTCTTATTTCCCTAGCCAGGACTTCCAATACTATATTGAACAGGAGGGGTGAGAGTGGGCATCCTTGTCTTGTTCCAGTTTTCAGGGGAAATGGTTCCAATTTTTGTCCATTTAGGAGTATGCTGGCTGTGGGTTTCTCTTAGATGGCTTTTACTACTTTGAGGTATATTTCCTGTATGCCTAGATGTCCAAGTGTTATCAAGAAGGGGTGCTGGATTTTATCAAAAGCTTTTTCTGCATGTAATGATATAATCATGTGGTTTTTCCTTTGACATCTGTTGATGTATTTAATTACATTTATTGTTTTACGAATGTTGAACTAGCCTTCCATCCCAGGGATGAAGCTGATTTGGTCATGATGGATGATTTTTGAGATGTGTTGTTAAATCTGGTTTGCTAGGATCTTGTTGAGAATTTTAGCATCTATGTTCATCAAAGATATTGGCCTGTAGTTCTCTTTCTTTGTTGGATCTTTACCTGGCTTAGGTATCAATGTGATGTTAGCTTCATAAAATGATTTGGGGAGGGTTCTATCTTTCTCAATCACCTGAAATACCTTCAGTAGGATTGGAATCAGCTCCTCCTTAAATGTCCTGTAGAATTCTGCTGGAAAGCCATCTGGTCCAGGGCTTTCTTTCATAGGTATTTTTTCTTATTACATAGTCAATTTCCTTGATTGTTATTGGTCTATTTAGGGTCTATATTTCTTCTTGTTTCAACCTAGGCAGGTTGTGTGATGACAAAAAGTCCTCCATTTCATTGAGGTTTTCAAGTTTGTTTCCATACAAGTGCACACAGTAGTCTGTAATGATCTTTGTG
>NW_007160733.1:0-734 GCF_000164805.1 Carlito syrichta | reverse complement strand
CCTGAACATCCAATGCAATACTATGAGAAAATGACGGATGGTACTGGAAACTACGGGGGGGAGGGGGATGGGATTAACAGTAGCAAATATCTGTCGGGGGATGGGAAAACACTTCTTATCTACAGGGTGCCTGAATGAAACGTCATTGTACACCTACCCTTAACTGTACCCCACAAAACCATAATAAAAACTACTGATTAATGAAAAAAAAAAAAAAAAAAAAAAAAAAAAGTGAGCTAGTTGATTTAGCTAGCCGACTTAGCTAGCTAGCTGGTTAGCTAGCTGACTTAGCTAACGGTCTTAACTATCTGGATAACAAGATAACTAGCTGACTTAAGTTGGTTAACAAGTTAGCTAACTGTTTTAACTAGTTTAATTAGGTGATTTAACTAGTTGGTTAACGAGTTAGCTAGGTGAATTAACTTGTTGGTTGATGCATCAGCTGTCTAGTTAACTCGTTTAATATGTTGGCTGTCTACTTGGCCAACATGATTGCTGGCATAAACTGTTGGCCAAATAGTCGGCCGACTAGCTGGGTTAACTAGTTGACTGAGTAGTTGACCCAATATTTAGCAGGGTTAACTAGTTGGCTTGCTAGCTTGCTGACCTAACTAGTCCGATTAGTTGGCCTACTAGTTAGCTGACTTAAATAGTCAGCCGACTACTTAGCTGACCTACATTGTCCACTGAAAAGTTGGCCCACTGGTCAGACGATTGGTTAGCTAACTTAACTA
>NW_007160732.1:0-577 GCF_000164805.1 Carlito syrichta | reverse complement strand
CAGTTTTCAGGGGAAATGGTTCCAATTTTTGTCCGTTTAGGAGTATGCTCACTGTGGGTTTCTCATAGATGGCTTTTGAGGTATGTTCCCCATATGCCTAGATGTTCAAGAATTTTTTATCAAGAAGGGATGCTGGATTTTATCAAAAACTTTTTCTGCATCTAATGATATAATCATGTGGTTTTTGTTTTGACATCTGTTGATGTATTTAATAACATTTATAGTTTTACGAATGTTGAACCAGCCTTGCATCCCAGGAATGAAGCCTACTTGGTCATGATGGATGATTTTTGAGATGTATTGTTGAATCTGGTTTGCTAGGATCTTGTTGAGAATTTTAGCATCTATGTTCATCAAAGATATTGGCCTGTAGTTCTCTTTCTTTGCTGGATCTTTACCTGGCTTGGGTATCAATGTGATGTTGGCTTCGTAAAACGATTTGGGGAGTGTTCCATCTTTTTCAATCGCCTGGAATACCTTCAGTAGGATTGGTATCAGCTCCTCCTTAAATGTCTTGTAGAATTCTGCTGGAAAGCCATCTGGTCCAGGCTTTTTTTTTGTAGGAAGTTTTCTTATT
>NW_007160731.1:0-718 GCF_000164805.1 Carlito syrichta | reverse complement strand
GTCAAGGTGGGAGAATGCTTGAACCCAGGGGTCTGAGACCAGCCCAGGGGACATGGCCAGCCTCGTCTCGGTGAGAGGTCCCCAAAATCGATTCAGGTATGTTGGCACCCAGAGTCCTGGCTGCTCGGAGGCCAAGGCAGGAGTACTGCCTGAGCCCTGCAGCTTGAGGGCCCGGGAGCCATGATCATGCTGCCGTGCTCCAGCCCAGAGGACCGAGACTCTGGCAACAAAAAAGATGCCTCCCATAACATCACGACAGGTGTCCAGGACTTCCCAGGGAAAGGTCCGCATGGGTGGTGGGTGATGGAGTGATCGGGAGAAGAAGGGGCCCTCCCACTGCCTGAAGTTGTAGACCAGGCGACCGAAACCTGAACTGGCTGTGATGTATCCGGACTGACTTGATTGCTCTGTGGCTGATGGCTGCCCTAGCTCAGGGCCATCTGTTCTGTAAACTCACACAATTCTTTGCTGTGAGGCTCGAGTGTGGAGGGTAGAGGCTGGCCTTCTTGGACACATGGCCAAAGGCGTGGGACTGACATTCCACTTGGACACCTTTGAATCCTCCCATGAACAACAGGCCATAATTTTTTTTTCTCTACCATCCCAGAGGGTGACTCCTCACGCTGGGTGGCAGGGGAGGTGGTGGTAGTGATGGTGTTGGTTATTATTATTTGGATTTGGATTCCCACTCTGTTGCCCAGGCTGGAGCGCAGGGGCA
>NW_007160730.1:0-748 GCF_000164805.1 Carlito syrichta | reverse complement strand
CATTTCTTCATGTGTCTGTTGGCTGCTTGGATGTCTCCTTTGTGAAGTATCTGCTCATATTTTTGCCCATTTTATAATGGGGTTGTTTGTTTTTTCTTTTCAGCACGTTTGAGTTCCTTGTAGAACCAGGTTGTTAAGCCTTTGTCAGATCTGGTATTGGCAAATACTTTTTCCCAGTCTGTAGGCTGTCTCCCTGCTCTCTTGATGGTGTCTTTGGCCTTGCAGAAGCTTGTCAGTTTAATAAGGTCCCTCTTGTCTATCTTCTCTCTTATGACCTGTGGGCTTTGGGTTTTGTACAGGAATTGGATGCCAGTTTCCATTTCCATGAGGGTATTTCCTTCATTTTCTAAGGTTCTTATGGTTTGAGGTTTTACATTTAGGTCTCTGATCCATTTGGAGTTAACCTTTGTGCATGGGGATAGATAGGGGTCCTGTTTCAATCTTCTGCATGTGGTCAGCCAGTTTTCCCAGCACCATTTACTGAATAGGTTCTCCTCTCCCCAGTGGTAGGTGTTGGAGGCCTTGTCGAAGATGAGTTGGTTGAGAAATTGAGGTTTTGCTTCTGGAATCTCAATTCTATTCCATTGATCTATATGCCTGTTCCTATACCAATACCAAGCTGTTTTGATGATAGTAGCTTTATAGTAAAGTTTGAAGTCTGGTAATGTGATACCACCTGCTTTGTTTTTTTTTTTTGCTGAGGATTGTTCTGGCTATTCTTGGATGTTTGTGTTTCCATATGAATTCG
>NW_007160729.1:0-1339 GCF_000164805.1 Carlito syrichta | reverse complement strand
CTTTGTGAAGTATCTGCTCATATTTTTTGCCCATTTTATAATGGGGTTGTTTGTTTTTCTCTTTTCAGCACGTTTGAGTTCCTTGTAGAACCAGGTTGTTAAGCCTTTGTCAGATCTGGTATTGGCAAATACTTTTTCCCAGTCTGTAGGCTGTCTCCCTGCTCTCTTGATGGTGTCTTTGGCCTTGCAGAAGCTTGTCAGTTTAATAAGGTCCCTCTTGTCTATCTTCTCTCTTATGACCTGTGGGCTTTGGGTTTTGTACAGGAATTGGATGCCAGTTTCCATTTCCATGAGGGTATTTCCTTCATTTTCTAAGGTTCTTATGGTTTGAGGTTTTACATTTAGGTCTCTGATCCATTTGGAGTTAACCTTTGTGCATGGGGATAGATAGGGGTCCTGTTTCAATCTTCTGCATGTGGTCAGCCAGTTTTCCCAGCACCATTTACTGAATAGGTTCTCCTCTCCCCAGTGGTAGGTGTTGGAGGCCTTGTCGAAGATGAGTTGGTTGAGAAATTGAGGTTTTGCTTCTGGAATCTCAATTCTATTCCATTGATCTATATGCCTGTTCCTATACCAATACCAAGCTGTTTTGATGATAGTAGCTTTATAGTAAAGTTTGAAGTCTGGTAATGTGATACCACCTGCTTTGTTTTTTTTTTTTTTGCTGAGGATTGTTCTGGCTATTCTTGGATGTTTGTGTTTCCATATGAATTCCTGTATTGTCTTTTTAGGTCTGAGAAGAATGTTGCTGGTAATTTGATGGGTATTGCATTGAATTTGTAGATTGCCTTAGGTAAGATGGACATCTTCACAATGTTGATTCTTCCAATTCATGAGCATGGGATATTTTTCCACTTGTTTGTGTCATCTTTGATTTCTTTGAGCAGTGTTTTGTAATTTTCATTGTAAAGGTCTTCCACGTCTCTGGTTAGGAAGATGCCAAGGTATTTCATTTTTTTTGTGGCTATTGTGAATGGAATTTGTTTTTTATTTTGGTTTCTGTTTGTTTATTATTGGTGTAGAGAAATGCGATTGTCTTTTGCACATTTATTTTGTATCCTTAGACTTTGCCAAAGGCCTTTATCAGTGTAAGGAGGTTTTTGACAGATTCTCTTGGGTTTTCAAGGTACACAATCATATCATCTGCAAAGAGAGATAACTTTACCTCCTCTTTTCCTACTTGGATACCCCTGATTGCCTCCTCTTCTCTGATTGCTCGAGCCAGGACTTCCAATACTATGTTGAACAGGAGGGGTGAGAGTGGGCATCCTTGTCTTGTTCCAGTTTTCAGGGGAAATGGTTCCAATTTTTGTCCATTTAGGAGTATGCTGGCTGTGGG
>NW_007160728.1:0-817 GCF_000164805.1 Carlito syrichta | reverse complement strand
GAGGAACCACATAAAACAGATTTCTATTCTCGTTACCAATAGATCATGTAGATTCTGTATATGATGACTGCTGTTACTATGTTGCAGCTTCTAAACCCTGATTCTTGTTTAGCCCACAGCAGGTGGCCTGTTGATTTCTAGGAATGAGGACTGCTATAACCCCGATTCTTTTTCTTCCTTGGCAAGGGGCCGTGTATTTTCCTGTATATTAGGACTCTCATTACATAGATCCTGCTTCGAAACTCTGATAGTTTTTAGCCCTTTCCAAGATGCCCTGTAGATTTTTGGGATTGAGGACTCGTGTTTCCCAAATCCTTATTCTTTCTTAGCAAAAGGTCATGCAGTTGCCTGTATATAAGGACTCCATTTCCCCACATTCATGCTAAAAACACCCTGATTCGTGTTTAGCCCATAGCAAGACGACCTGAAGTTTTTATGGGATTGAGGACATGAGTAAGAAAGATTCCTTATTCTTACTTAGCTAATAGGCAGAGAAGTTTCCTGTATGGGAGGACTCCCATTACCCAGAATCCTACTTCAAAAATCTGATTCGTGGTTGCCTCTTGCAAAGATGGCCAGTAGTTTTAGGGATTGAGGACTGATGTAACCAAGATTACTTATACTTCCTAAGCAATATGACGTGTAGTTTCCTGTATATGATGACACTCATTACCCAGCTTTCCACTTCACTCTGCAGGATGCCTAGACAGTTACTGATGACCGAGAATTAAAGTTGTTTGGATATCAAGAGAAAGACTCCCATAATGTTCCTTGAAAACGGGAATCCAAGATTCCTCCTTCCCCTTCACAAGACCTC
>NW_007160727.1:0-882 GCF_000164805.1 Carlito syrichta | reverse complement strand
AACATGGGTGTCTAGGGTTTTCTGCATGATCTCCTGGATCAGATAACCTAACAAAGCTTGGGAGTCAAGTAACTTTAATGCCATTCAGCTCTTACACATGTCTAGTGACTGCAGGAATCACACAGCTTCACCATATCGCAAAGCAATGTGTGGTTGACAAACGTTTTACTCCAATCCTATAGTACGATCTTGTAACTAAACATTCATTCAAAATTTCTACATTCCTCCCTATATTTCTGAGCAGGTTTGACTTCATTACTTTAATAATCTTTCCTCCCTCTTTGCTTGAATAATTCTTACCTGTCTCTCAGTTCACAATTTAGAAACAACTTTCTTCAGCAAACGTTCTTTTTGCTCTCAGATTAGGTTAGGAGCTCCACCTATATTATCCTGTGTCCCTTGTATTGAAGAACTATGTTTTAACTATCAATTCTTACCTGATTTTGCTAAACCAGTCTGAAAACTCCAAGAAGGCGCAGAATCTGTCTTTTCACTTTTGCATCCCCAACGTCTAGCAGAGGACTTGGTTTTTGGTAGACACTGAACATATGCTTGCCAAATAAATGAGTTAACTAATTAATTCATTGATAGATGAATGGAGGAATAAGTGGAGATATAATTGTCCCCTCCCTGGTCAGCATTTGTCTTATTTAAATTCATTAATGCTTGTTACCTAAATGAGTATTTTTTGAGAAATGCAGATTCTTGAAAACCATGTTAACAAAATTCAAGTTGTGGATTACAGGTGGAAAAACTATTAATTTTTTTTCAAAATATAGCTCATGTCTTCCTGGGAAAAATAACAAGATTTCATATCTATAAAATGAAAACAAAACAAACAAAAAATTAGCCTCTGTGTGGCATGTGCCTGTAATCCCAGCA
>NW_007160726.1:0-790 GCF_000164805.1 Carlito syrichta | reverse complement strand
ATATCGCAAAGCAATGTGTGGTTGACAAACGTTTTACTCCAATCCTATAGTACGATCTTGTAACTAAACATTCATTCAAAATTTCTACATTCCTCCCTATATTTCTGAGCAGGTTTGACTTCATTACTTTAATAATCTTTCCTCCCTCTTTGCTTGAATAATTCTTACCTGTCTCTCAGTTCACAATTTAGAAACAACTTTCTTCAGCAAACGTTCTTTTTGCTCTCAGATTAGGTTAGGAGCTCCACCTATATTATCCTGTGTCCCTTGTATTGAAGAACTATGTTTTAACTATCAATTCTTACCTGATTTTGCTAAACCAGTCTGAAAACTCCAAGAAGGCGCAGAATCTGTCTTTTCACTTTTGCATCCCCAAAGTCTAGCAGAGGACTTGGTTTTTGGTAGACACTGAACATATGCTTGCCAAATAAATGAGTTAACTAATTAATTCATTGATAGATGAATGGAGGAATAAGTGGAGATATAATTGTCCCCTCCCTGGTCAGCATTTGTCTTATTTAAATTCATTAATGCTTGTTACCTAAATGAGTATTTTTTGAGAAATGCAGATTCTTGAAAACCATGTTAACAAAATTCAAGTTGTGGATTACAGGTGGAAAAACTATTAATTTTTTTTCAAAATATAGCTCATGTCTTCCTGGGAAAAATAACAAGATTTCATATCTAATAAAATGAAAACAAAACAAAACAAAAAAATTAGCCTCTGTGGTGGCATGTGCCTGTAATCCCAGCAATTTAGGACACTGAGGCAGGAGGATTTCTTGAGCAC
>NW_007160725.1:0-784 GCF_000164805.1 Carlito syrichta | reverse complement strand
AAATGTATCTTAAATGGCCCCTCTTTAGTATTTAAAGTTTATATCTCAAAGTAATAACTGCTAATTATAGATACAATAACAATCTATATTCACTGAAAATTTTGTCATATAAAATCATTTTGTATTAAATCAGTAAATTTTAACCAAATGTTATTCTATTGGAATGCTATGAAAATTTTTATCTAAAACTCATTGTGATACAAATTGACTCTCATTATCAGATATGGCACATTTGTGTTAAATAGTTCAGTGTTATAGTTCTTCAAAGAAACTGAAATAAATCTTCAAAGCTGTAAAATAGCATATGATTATACCTCAAGCTAACAAAGGTAGAAAAAGGAAGAAAAGCAAGACACTTGCATGTCTTATGAGCTGGGGACACAAAAATCACTTGATGTCCACAAAGCCTGGAATGCAGTATGATGTATTTTAATAGCACAAGTGCAGTTGTGTATCCAACTTTAAAGCACTAGTAAAGCATGTGGGATAGGGTTGTTCAATGCTTGTGTTTTAGTTGAAATGATAAAATCTGAGATGTGAAAATCATGTTTATAACTGTGCTCCTGTATGTCATAATGTCAGACATTTCTGCAGAATTTGTGTGTTTGACACATCAAAACAAATTCCCCTGCGAGTTTAGCATCTCTTGAACCTTAATCCTGAGAAAATAAGGAAGAAAATGGAAAAAGTGCCTGAAGAGAAAAATACTGTAAAAGAGTTGAATATTTTCTATTGACATTTTTCTTTCTTTCACACATTGCCTAGAATCTACCTTATAAATTAT
>NW_007160724.1:0-4573 GCF_000164805.1 Carlito syrichta | reverse complement strand
AATCTGGGTTTTGAAACAGAAATCTAGGGAAAGAGAGTCCACACATACAGGACTCTACACGGCCTCCAACTAAATGCGAATAAAGAATCTGTGCTGTACGCATCCCAATCCAAAAAATTCCCAAGGTGTCTGTTACGTGACAAACATGAAGCAGAGCTTCAAGCTCTCCAAATGTTTTGGAGCAATTTAGCATGCAGATATTATGAATCAGTCATTTCAGGACTCCAGCAACATTCTGGTCCTCTTAAAAGGTGTAAACGGGTATTGGGCACTCCAAGTTCGTTAGGGTCCTCAGAACAACTAAGGCCAGATTCCAGGACAAAAATAATCTTCTTGCCATATTTGGATGTACCTCTGGTATTAAGGTGAACCCTCTAATCCTTCCCCTTCTGTGTCTCTTTTTATTTTGAGATGTGACAAGGGTTTTGCAGTTGTCAAATGTTTAGTACGTATTTTTAAAGGTAAACAGGAATCATAGAATCCACATCCCTAGGAAAACTACTGGGCATCTGTCTTTTGATATACTGAGCTTGGAATCCACATCGAGAGGAAAATTCTGGGCATCTTTACTGAGAAGAAAAAGGAATCTGGTTCCAGGATTTCTCATTTTCTGGACCCTACGGGGCTTTTTGATAAGGTTTTCATCAGGAATCTGGGCTTCTGGATCCCTACTTTTTCAGAGCTACTTGCTCCTTGAATATGCTAAATCTGTCATTAGAGATCCTCACGAACATTCTTGTCCTCTTGTTAGTTGTAATCAACGCTCTGGCCCTACAAATCCTTTTGTTTCCTAGGATCATCTACGACCATAATCATATTCCCCAGAATCAAAAGGTATATTGGTACAAAATTCATCGATTCTGTTGACCTCAAATTACAGAAAATTCTTGTGGGAAGTCAGGTCGGAATTGGGATGTTGGGTTTAGAGGATTCCACATTTTGTGGAGGTCTTGTGAAGGGGAACCAGGAATCTTGGATTCCAGTTCCCAAAGAACATTATGGGAGTCTTTCTCTTGATATCCAAAGAACTGGAATTCTCGGTCACCAGTAACTGTCTCAGCATCCTGGAGAGTGAAGCGGAAACCTGGGTAATGGGAATCGTCATATACAGGAGCATAAATGTCATATTGCTTAGGAAGTATAAGGAATCTAGGTTACATGAGTCCTCAATCCCAAAAACTACAGACCGTCTTCCTAAGTGGTAACCATGAATCAGGTTTTTGAAATAGGAATCCGGGTGATGGGAGTCCTCACATACAGGAAACTTCACTGCCTCTTCCTAAGTAAGAATAAGGAATCTGCGTTACTCATGTCCTCTATCACAAAAAAAAATTCAGTTCGTCTTCCTATGGGCTAAACACGAATCAGGTGTTTTTAGCATGAATCTGGGGAAATGGAGTCCTTATATACAGGAAACTACATGACCTTTTGCTAAGAAAGAATAAGGAATCTTGGTTACACGAGTCCTCAATTCCAAAAATATACAGAACATGTTGGAAACTGCTAAAAAGAATCAGAGTTTCGAAGCAGGGTGTATCTAATGAGAGTCCTAATATACAGGAATGTACACATCCCCTTGCCAAGGAAGAAAAAGAATCTGGGTTATAGCAGTCCTCAGGCCTAAAAATCAACAGGCCATCTGCTGTGGGACTAAACAAGTATCAGTGTTTAGAACGTGCAACATAGGTATTAGCAGTCATCATATACAGAATGTACACGATCCCTTACTAAGGAGAAATAAGAAACCTGTTTCACATCGTTCCTCCATTCCAATATCCACATGACATCTTGCTAAGGGCTAAACAAGAATCAGAGTTTCCAAACAGGGTTCTCGGGAAAGGGAGACCTCATATACAGGACATTACACGGCCGCTCGCTAAGGATGAATAAGGAATCTGTGATACACTAGTCCCCAATCCGAAAAATTCTCAGGGTGTCTTGCTAGAGGATGAACAAGAATCCGGGCTTTGTGCTCGTCTCATGTATCGGAGATATTTGGCTTGTGGGTATTATGAATCAGTCATTTCAGAACTCCAGCAACATGCTGGTTCTCTTGAGAGTTGTAATCGGGTATCTGGTAGTACAAGTCCCATAGGTTCCTCAGAACCATCAAGACCAGATTCCCGGAAAAAAAGAATCATTTTGTCGTATTTGTATGTAACTTTGTTTTTAAGATGAGCTTAGTAATCCTTAAATTTCCGTTTGTACTTTATTTGTAGAGGGGCCGAGTGTTTGCCATTGTCAAATATTTAGTACGAATTGTTAAAATGTAACCAGGGTTCATGGAATCCACGTCCCTAGGAAACATCTGGGCATCTGCATAATGTATACAGAATTTGGAGTCCACATGGACAGGGAAAATCAGGGCATCTTGCTGAGAACGGAAAGGGAATCCGGTTCTTGGAGCTATCAATTGCCTAAATCTACAAGGTTTTGATAAGGTTTAAAGAGCAATCTGAGCTTCTATGTCGCCATATTTTTAGTGTGTCTTTTGAAAAGGGAACAGGAATCTTGGGTTCCAATTCCTCAAGAACTTTATGTGAGTGTTTCTCTTGATATCAAAGCAACTGGAATTCTAGGTCACCAGGAAATATCTTTACGTCTTGCTGAGAATGAAGCATGAATTTCAGTAATGTGAGTCCTCATATACAGAACACTACACGACCTGTTGCTATGCAAGGATAAGGAATCTTGCTTACACGAGTCCTCCATTCCAAAAACCTACAGGGCATCTTGCTAAGAGGTAATCAACATTCAGGTTTTGGGAGTAGGAATCTAGATAATGGCAGTCCTCATATACAGGAAACTGCACTGTGTATTGCTATAGGAGAATAAGGAATCATGTTTGCACGTGTCCTCCATACCAAAAAAATAAACTTCAGGGTGTCTTGCTAAGGGCTAAACACAAATTTGGGTTTTTCAATCATAACCTAGGAAATTAAATACTCATATACAGGCAACTGCACTGACTTTTCCTAAGAAAGAATAAGGAATTGAGTGACATGCTTTCTCAATCACCAAAAAAGTACACGGCATCTTCCTAAGATCTAAACAAGAATCAAGCTTTTGACGCATGTATCTGTGACCAGAAGTACTCATATACAACAGCCGTGCAGTTGCTAAATATAAGAAATCTGCGTTATACGAATCCTCAGTCCTGAAAATCTACAGGGCAACGTGCTGACGCCTAAAGAAGAATCAGGATTTCGAGGCATGAATGTGGGTAATAGCAATCCTCATATGCAGGAAACTGCATGGTCACTTGTTAAGAAAAAGAAGAAATCTCTTTTCAAAGGTTCGTCTATCAAAAAATCTACATGACGTCTCACTAAGGGCTAAACAAGAATCAGGGTTTCGAAACAGGAATCTAGGGAAAGAGAGTCCACACATACAGGACTCTACATGGCATCCAACTAACTACGAATAAAGAATCTGTGCTGTACGCGTCCCAATCCAAAAAATTCCCAAGGTGTCTGTTACGTGACAAACATGAAGCAGACCTTCAAGCTCCCCAAATGTTTTGGAGCAATTTAGCATGCGGATATTATGAATCGGTCATTTCAGGACTCCAGCAACATTCTGGTCCTCTTAAAAGGTGTAAACGGGTACTGGGCATTCCAAGTTCGTTAGGGTCCTCAGAACAACTAAGGCCAGATTCCAGGACAAAAAGAATCTTCTTGCCATATTTGGATGTACCTCTGGTATTAAGGTGAACCCTCTAATCCTTCCCCTTCTGTGTCTCTTTTTATTTTGAGATGTGACAAGGGTTTTGCAGTTGCCAAATGTTTAGTACGTATTTTTAATGGTAAACAGGAATCATAGAATCCACGTCCCTAGGAAACTGCTGGGCATCTGTCTTTTGATATACTGAGTTTGGAATCCACATCGAGCGGAAAATTCTGGGCATCTTACTGAGAAGGAAAAGGAAATCTGGTTCTAGGATTTCTCATTTTCCGGAATCTACGGGGCTCTTGATAAGGTTTAATCAGCAATCTGGGCTTCTGGATCCCTACATTTTCAGAGCTACTTGCTCCGTGTATACGCTAAATCTGTCATTAGAGATCCTCACGAACATTCTTGTCCTCTTGTTAGTTGTAATCAACGCTCTGGCCCTACAAATCCTTTTGTTTCCTAGGATCATCTACGACCATAATCATATTCCCCAGAATCAAAAGGTATATTGGTACAAAATTCATCAATTCTGTTGACCTCAAATTACAGAAAATTCTTGTGGGAAGTCAGGTCGGAATTGGGATGTTGGGTTTGGAGGATTCCAAATTTTGTGAAGGTCTTGTGAAGGAGAACCAGGAATCTTGGATTCCAGTTCCCAAAGAACATTATGGGAGTCTTTCTCTTGATATCCAAAGAACTGGAATTCTCGGTCACCAGTAACTCTCTCAGCATCCTGGAGAGTGAAGTGGAAACCTGGGTAATGGGAATCGTCATATACAGGAGCATAAATGTCCATATTGCTTAGAAGTATAAGAATCTAGTTTACATGAGTCCTCAATCCCAAAAACTACAGACCGTCTTCCTAAGTGGTAACCAAGAATCAGGTTTTTGAAGTAGGAAT
>NW_007160723.1:0-1126 GCF_000164805.1 Carlito syrichta | reverse complement strand
TTGTGTTTCCATATGAATTCCTGTGTTGTTTTTTCTAGGTCTGAGAAGAATGTTGTTGGTAATTTAATGGGTATTGCATTGGATTTGTAGATTGCCTTAGGTAAGATGGACATCTTCACAATGTTGATGCTTCCGATCCATGAGCATGGGATATTTTTCCACTTGTTCATGTCAGCTTTGATTTCTTTGAGCAGTGTTTTGTAATTTTCATTGTAAAGGTCTTTCACGTCTCTGGTTAGGAAGATGCCAAGGTATTTCATTTTTTTTTGGCTATTGTGAATGGAATTGTGTTTTTTATTTGGGTTTCTGTTTGTTTATTATTGGTGTAGAGAAATACGATTGTCTTTTGTACATTTATTTTGTATCCTGAGACTTTGCCAAAGGCCTTTATCAATGTAAGGAGGTTTTTGACAGATTCTCTTGGGTTTTCAAGGTACACCATCATATCATCTGCATAGAGAGATAACTTGACTTCCTCTTTTCCTATTTGAATACCTCTGATTGCCTCCTCTTCTCTGATTGCTCTAGCCAGGACTTCCAATATTATGTTGAACAGGAGGGGAGAGAGTGGGCATCCTTGTCTAATTCCAGTTTTCAGGGGAATTGGTTCCAATTTTTGTCCATTTAGGAGTATGCTGGCTGTGGGTTTCTCGTAGATGGCTTTTACTATTTTGAGGTATGTTCCCCGTATGCCTAGATGTTCAAGGGTTTTTATCAGGAAGAGGTGCTTGATTTTATCAAAAACTTTTTCTGCATCTAATGATATGATCATGTGGTTTTTGTTTTGACATCTGTTGATGTATTTAATTACATTTATGGTTTTACAAATGTTGAACCAGCCTTGCATGCCAAGAATGGAGCCTATTTGGTCATGGTGGATGATTGTTGAGATGTATTGCTGAATCCGGTTTGCTAGGATTTTGTTGAGAATTTTAGCATCTATGTTCGTCAAAGATATTGGCCTGTAGTTCTCTTTCTTTGTTGGATCTTTACCTGGCTTGGGTATCAATGTGATGTTGGCTTCATAAAATGATTTGGGGAGAGTTCCATCTTTTTCAATCACCTGGAATATCTTCAGTAGGATTGGTATCAGCTCCTCCTTGAATGTCTTGTAGAATTCTGCTGG
>NW_007160722.1:0-779 GCF_000164805.1 Carlito syrichta | reverse complement strand
CCATTTAGGAATATGCTGGCTGTGGGTTTCTCGTAGATGGCTTTTAATATTTTGAGGTATGTTCCCCAAATGCCTAGATGTTCAAGGGTTTTTATCAAGAAGGGGTGCTGGATTTTATCAAAAGCCTTTTCTGCATCTAGTGATATGATCATGTGGTTTTTGTTTTGACATCTGTTGATGTATTTAATTACATTTATGGTTTTACGAATATTGAACCAGCCTTGCATGCCAAGAATGGAGCCTACTTGGTCATGATGGATGATTTTTGAGATGTATTGCTGAATCCGGTTTGCTAGGATCTTGTTGAGAATTTTAGCATCTATGTTCATCAAAGATATTGGCCTGTAGTTCTCTTTCTTTGTTGGATCTTTACCTGGCTTGGGTATCAATGTGATGTTGGCTTCGTAAAATGATTTGGGGAGAGTTCCATCTTTTTCAATCACCTGGAATACCTTCAGTAGGATTGGTATCAGCTCCTCCTTAAATGTCTTGTAGAATTCTGCTGGAAAGACATCTGGACCAGGGCTTTTTTTTGTAGGAAGTTTTCTTATTACATGGTCAATTTCCTTGATTGTTATTGGTTTATTTAGAGTCTCAATTTCTTCTTGTTCCAACCTAGGTAGGTTGTGTGATGTCAGAAAGTCTTTCATTTCCATCTGGTTTTCAAGTTTGTTTCCATACAAGTGTACGTAGTAGTCTCTAATGATCTTTTGTATTTCTTCAGGGTCAGATGTGACTTCATCTTTTGTGTTTCTGATTATGCTTATTTGGTTTTTCTC
>NW_007160721.1:0-1254 GCF_000164805.1 Carlito syrichta | reverse complement strand
ATGCCTTAGATGTTCAAGGGTTTTTATCAAGAAGGGTGCTGGATTTTATCAAAAGCTTTTCTGCATCTAGTGATATGATCATGTGGTTTTTGTTTGACATCTGTTGATGTATTTAATTACATTTATGGTTTTACGAATATTGAACCAGCCTTGCATACCAGGAATGAAGCGTACTTGGTCATGATGGATGATTTTTGAGATGTATTGCTGAATCCGGTTTGCTAGGATCTTGTTGAGAATTTTAGCATCTATGTTCATCAAAGATATTGGCCTGTAGTTCTCTTTCTTTGTTGGATCTTTACCTGGCTTGGGTATCAATGTGATGTTGGCTTCGTAAAATGATTTGGGGAGAGTTCCATCTTTTTCAATCGCCTGGAATACCTTCAGTAGGATTGGTATCAGCTCCTCCTTAAATGTCTTGTAGAATTCTGCTGGAAAGCCATCTGGACCAGGGCTTTTTTTTGTAGGAAGTTTTCTTATTACGTGGTCGATTTCCTTGATTGTTATTGGTTTATTTAGGGTCTCAATTTCTTCTTGTTCCAACCTAGGTAGGTTGTGTGATGTCAGAAAGTCTTCCATTTCCTTCTGGTTTCCAAGTTTGTTTCCATACAAGTGTACGTAGTAGTCTCTAATGATCTTTTGTATTTCTTCAGGGTCAGATGTGACTTCATCTTTTGTGTTTCTGATTATGCTTATTTGGTTTTTTTCTCGTTTTTTCTTGGTCAGTCTAGCTAGGGGACCATCAATCTTGTTTACCCTTTCGAAGAACCACCTTTTTGTTTCATTGATTTTTTGTATTATCTTTTTGTCTTCTATGTCCTGGATTTGGGCTTTTATTTTGGTGATCTGGATTCTTCTGCTGAAATTAGGGTTTTTGTGGTCTTGCTTTTCCAGCTTCTTTAGGTGGCTTGTTAGGTTGTCAATTTCTGTTCCTTCCATTTTCCTCATGTGTGTTTGTAGGGATATAAATTCCCCTCTTATTACAGCTTTTAAGGCATCCCAGAGATTTTGGTAAGATGTTTCTTTATTTTCATTTGTTTCCAGGTATCTTTTGATCTCTATTTTGATGTCATCATTGACCCAGGAGTTATTTAGCATCATGCTGTTTAGTGTCCATGTCTTTGTGGGTTTTGGGGGGACTTTGTTGGTGTCAATGTTTATTTTTATTCTACTGTGGTCCGAAAAGGTGCATGGCAGAATTTCAGTCCTTTTAAATTTGCTTATACTTGATTTGTGTCCAATTATGTGGTCGAA
>NW_007160720.1:0-1085 GCF_000164805.1 Carlito syrichta | reverse complement strand
AGGTAGGTTGTGTGATGTCAGAAAGTCTTCCATTTCCATCTGGTGTTCAAGTTTGTTTCCATACAAGTGTACGTAGTAGTCTCTAATGATCTTTTGTATTTCTTCAGGGTCAGATGTGACTTCATCTTTTGTGTTTCTGATTATGCTTATTTGGTTTTTTTCTCGTTTTTTCTTGGTCAGTCTAGCTAGGGGACCATCAATCTTGTTTACCCTTTCGAAGAACCAGCTTTTTGTTTCATTGATTTTTTGTATTATCTTTTTGTCTTCTATGTCCTGGATTTGGGCTTTTATTTTGGTGATCTGGATTCTTCTGCTGAAATTAGGGTTTTTGTGGTCTTGCTTTTCCAGCTTCTTTAAGTGGCTTGTTAGGTTGTCAATTTCTGTTCCTTCCATTTTCCTCATGTGTGTTTGTAGGGATATAAATTCCCCTCTTATTACAGCTTTTAAGGCATCCCAGAGATTTTGGTAAGATGTTTCTTCATTTTCATTTGTTTCCAGGTATCTTTTGATCTCTGTTTTGATGTCATCATTGACCCAGGGGTTGTTTAGCATCATGCTGTTTAGTGTCCATGTCTTTGTGGGTTTTGGGGGGACTTTGTTGGTGTCAATGTTTATTTTTATTCCACTGTGGTCCGAGAAGGTGCATGGTAGAATTTCAATCCTTTTAAATTTGCTTATGCTTGATTTGTGTCCAATTATGTGGTCGATCTTAGAATATGTTCCATGCGGTAATGAGTAGAATGTGTATTCTGTGGTCTTTGGATGGAGTGTTCTGTAGGTATCAATAAAGTCCATTTGGTCCAGAGTCTCATTGAGGTTCCGGATCTCCTTGCTGATTTTTTGTCCTGATGATGTGTCTAGGGTTGTGAGTGATGTATTAAAGTCCCCAGTTATTATGGTGTTAGAGTCAATATCTTTCTTTAGTTTTCCTAGAAGTTGCTTTATGAATGTTGGCGCGCCTATGTTGGGTGCATATATGTTTAGGATAGATATTTCTTGTTGATGGAGTGAACCTTTTATCATTATGTAGTGGCCCTCTGTATCTTTTTAAATTTTTGATAGCTTAAATGGTATTTTGTCTGAAA
>NW_007160719.1:0-805 GCF_000164805.1 Carlito syrichta | reverse complement strand
CAATTTCTGTCCTTTCCATTTTCCTCATGTGTGTTTGTAGGGATATAAATTCCCCTCTTATTACAGCTTTTGAGGCATCCCAGAGATTTTGGTAAGATGTTTCTTTATTTTCACTTGTTTCCAGGTATCTTTTGATCTCTGTTTTGATTTCATCATTGACCCAGGAGTTGTTTAGCATCATGCTGTTTAGTGTCCATGTCTTTGTGGGTTTTGGGGGGACTTTGTTGGTGTCAATGTTTATTTTTATTCCACTGTGGTCTGAGAAGGTGCATGGTAGAATTTCAGTCCTTTTAAATTTGCTTATACTTGATTTGTGTCCAATTATGTGGTCGATCTTAGAATATGTTCCATGTGGTGATGAGTAGAATGTGTATTCTGTGGTCTTTGGATGGAGTGTTCTATAGGTATCAATTAAGTCCATTTAGTCCAGAGTCTCACTGAGGTTCCGGATCTCCTTGCTGATTTTTTGTCCTGATGATCTGTCTAAGGTTGTGAGTGGTGTATTAAAGTCCCCAGTTATTATGGTGTTAGAGTCAATGTCTTTCTTTAGTTTTCCTAGAAGTTGCTTTATGAATGTTGGTGCGCCTATGTTGGGTGCATATATGTTTAGGATAGATATTTCTTGTTGATGGAGTGAACCTTTTATCATTATGTAGTGGCCCTCTGTATCTTTTTTAATTTTTGATAGCTTAAATGGTATTTTGTCTGAAATTAGGATCGCGACTCCTCCTTTCTTTTGTGTTCCATTCACCTGAAAATTTGTTTCCCATCCTCTTACTTTGAGTCTGTGTATGACCTTCTAGTG
>NW_007160718.1:0-1101 GCF_000164805.1 Carlito syrichta | reverse complement strand
TCAGAACTTTATGGGAGTCTTTCTCTTGATATCTAAGCAACTGGAATTCTAGGTCATCAGGAAGTATCTTGGCGTCTTGCTGAGAATGAAGCAGGAATTTCAGTAATGGGAGTTCTCATATACAGAACACTACACGACCTGTTGCTACGGAAGTATAACGATTTTTGGTTACACGAGGCCTCCATCCCAAAAACCTACAGACATTCTTGCTAAGAAATAACCACCATTCAGGTTTTGGGAGTAGGAATCTGGATAATGGGAGTCCTAAAATACAGGAAACTGCACTGGCTATTGCTAAAGGAGAATAAGGAATCTGGTTTGCCTGTGTCCTCCATCCCAATAAAACTTCATGGATTCTTGCTAAGGGCTAAACATGAATTTGGGTTTTTGAAGCATAAACTAGGGAAATGAAATCCTCAGACACCGGCAAATGCACTGACTTTTCCTAAGAAAGAATAAGGAATGTGGGTGACATGTTTTCTCAATCTCCAAAAAATATATGGCGTCTTCCTAAGATCTAAACATGAATCAAGCTTTCGACGCATGTATCTGTGAACAGGAGTACTCATATACAGGTAGCTGCACGGCTGTTCCTAAAAATAAGGAATCTGGGTTATACTAGTACTCAATCCTGAAAATCTACAGGGCATCTTGCTGATGGCTATAGAAGAATCAGGAATTCGAGGCATGAATGTGGGTAATAGTAATCCTCATATGCAGGAAACTACATGGCCTCTTGCTAATAAAAGAGAAGAAATCTGTTTCCCACGGTTTCTCTATCAAAAAATCTACATGACTTCTTACTCAGGGCTAAACAGGAATCAGGGTTTCGAAACAGGAGTCAAGGGAAAGAGAGTCCTCACATACAGGACACTACATGGCCTCCAACTATGTACGAATAAAGAATCATTGTTGTACGCGCCCTCATTCCAAAGAATTCCCAGGTTGTCTGCTATGGGACAAAGAAGAAACAGATCTTCGAGCTCCCCAAATGTTTCAGTGTAATTTAGCATTCAGATATTATGAACCGGTCATTTCAGTACTCCAGCAACATTCTGGTCCTCTTAAAATTTGTAAATGGTATTGGGCACTCCAAGTTCG
>NW_007160717.1:0-762 GCF_000164805.1 Carlito syrichta | reverse complement strand
GAGGCATGAATGTGGGTAATAGTAATCCTCATATGCAGGAAACTACATGGCCTCTTGCTAATAAAAGAGAAGAAATCTGTTTCCCACGGTTTCTCTATCAAAAAATCTACATGACTTCTTACTCAGGGCTAAACAAGAATCAGGGTTTCGAAACAGGAGTCAAGGGAAAGACAGTCCTCATATACAGGACACTACATGGCCTCCAACTATGTACGAATAAAGAATCATTGTTGTATGCGCCCTCATTCCAAAGAATTCCCAGGTTTTCTGCTATGGGACAAACAAGAAACAGATCTTCGAGCTCCCCAAATATTTTAGTGTAATTTAGCATTCAGATATTATGAATCGGTCATTTCAGTACTCCAGCAACATTCTGGTCCTCTTAAAAGTTGTAAATGGTATTGGGCACTCCAAGTTCCTTAGGTTCCTCAAAATAACTAAGGCCAGATATCAGGACAAAAAGAATCTTCTTGCCATAATTGGATGTAACTCTGGTCTTAAGGTGTACCCTGTAATCCTTCCCCTTCCATGTCTCTTTTTATTTTGAGAAGAGACAAGGATTTTGCACTTGCCAAATGTTTACTACATACTTTTAATAGTAACCAGGAATCATGGAATCCACGAACCTAGGAAACTTCTGGGCATCTGTCTTTGGATATACTGAATTTGGAATCCAAATTGACAAGAAAAATCAGGCATCTTACTGAGAATTAAAGGGAATTCGGTTCTAGGTGTTCTCATTTTCCGGAATCTACCGGTCCC
>NW_007160716.1:0-891 GCF_000164805.1 Carlito syrichta | reverse complement strand
CAACGAACACTCATTTACCTCCCATCTGGATTTATCATCTTTGAATTTTAACCCATTTACCCTATCCACCTCTTTCTCATGATTTAAGTTTTTAAATGAGCCATTTCAAACCAGTTCAAGATAAACTATAGATATCCTGACACTTTAGCATGCATTTCCAGGGAAATAAGACCTTTTGCAATATAACTTTATACCCCGGCAGCACTTTTATTCCTTTTTTTTCAGATAAGGAAATTGACTGTTGCCTGGACATTTCTTTGAGGTAGGTGAGAAACCAAAGTCTTAGCATATGTAGCTGTCCAGGCCTGCAGGGTGAGGTGGTGAAGGGCTCTGAGATATGAGTGAGAATCTCTTCCAGGGGCTGCTCTGAGAAAGCTTACTGAACTTACAGAAAAATTTTAAATTTCTGTAAGGGCTTACAGAAAAAAAATTTTAATTTCTGTAAGAGGCAAAAAAAATAACATCAGGAACAAAGTGGAAAGACAAGCGACAAGCTGAATAAACAAGCAAAGTTCATGTAGTACATTTCAAAGTTTAAAATTCTTAATAGCAAAGTGCTCTTTCAAATCAATAAAAATGGACACTTCATTTTTAAATAGAAAAGAATAGTTTAATGATCATCTTTTGTTTTGCCATCCTAGTATCCTTTCCCTCTCTTTTGTAGAATTTTCCTTTGGGAAAATGCCTTTTACTGTCTGATAAAACTGTCAACAGCATGGCTCAACTTTCCCTACCTCAAGAATGAGTATGTGCCTGATCAGTATACCCATTCCTTAGACACACTGATTTGTCCAGGGGTTGGCATGTTCCCAATGAGTTGATCTTTTTCATAAGCTATTGCCTGTACTGTAAAATAAAAAGAACACCAGCACCAGGCTCCACTCTTCTTTT
>NW_007160715.1:0-837 GCF_000164805.1 Carlito syrichta | reverse complement strand
TTAGCTTTCCCATATTCAGGGCTTATGGAGGTCAAGTGAGGGTCTACTTAGTTCAATTCTTTGAAAGCTCCCAGTATATTAAAATAAATAATAACCAAATAGCTCTACAGAATTAAAAATTGACCATTTTAGAAACTTTTCAAATTGACATTATTAACACACACAAACACAATGCAATAGAATTATACCATCATAAGAGATTTATAAAATCTGTTTTAAAAACATGAGTTATAGAGCACAATGGGTGGTATAATGGGGAGAATACACTTAAGGCGGACATGAACTGTTTTCTCTCTCTGCCAGAGCTATCAGTAACTCTGGAAATCTAGGACTAATCTTATTTTGGCCTATGTCTGTGAGGTCAAATGTTTACATTTGAGGCATGTTATAAATATAGGAAGTCTAGATCAAATACCCTTAATAGGCCTTTACCCTCTGGCCCCTTGGCCACACTGCCTCCTGATGTAGAGAAAACTTGTCTGCATTCCAGTTACTTCACTCTTCTCTTAACTTTGCTTGGGCCACAGAGTCAGGGAGTCTGTCCCACTTGTTTGGGGAACAGTGTGCATAGCTGTGCATGTATGTATTATCTCCTCAACTAATCTTACTTAAACACAAGGATATGGCTTTCTATGCCCTTCCTACCACCCCAATTCAGTGGTCAACCAGTTTTGATGGATGGACTGACTTTCAAGCTGCATACCAGAGCTACCCAACATCAGAGGGGAAACATGACAGGTTATGTGAAATTACACAGTTTATAAGCTGTTGTCAGTTTGAAAAAAGAAATTTTCACTGAGGCAAAAAGCCTGCTTTATCTTCTCACAATATCTGATT
>NW_007160714.1:0-810 GCF_000164805.1 Carlito syrichta | reverse complement strand
AATGATTAGTCAAAAACAGTAATAATCTCAGCATCCCATGTAACAGGCTGGAACACTGGAGGGTTTGGGATATAAGCCCAATAAGATTTCTCCGAATAAATGCAACCCTCCTAGCATGCTATAATAGCCTGCATAGCAACAGAAATAGTAGAAGAAGTGAAAGAAGTGTTTTGAGAGCGAACCAGATCCTCAGGGTTGTGGGTGAACCACTTGATTTGTCCCCATGTGGGTGGTCTGCACTGTCTAGTCACAATAGCTCGAAGGTAATATCTGGGCTGAGGAGTGGGAGACAATGAATGATGAGATGTCTTTGGTCGAGTTGGTGGAGGTGGAAGTGGTTGTTGAATGTTGAGACATTTTAGTTTTGGCACCAACACCTTCTCTTCATCATCTGTATCTGACTCAGACTGATGGCATGATTTATGTCTCGTCTGCCTGTACCTCGACAGGGGTAGGGGGCTAGTCATGTCTAATTAGACCATCCTGTATCCAGAAATGTGAGGGTAAGTCTGGGGAAAAACGCAAACATATCATCTCCTACATATTAAAAGGATATTGGGCCCCTTCCATTGACCTGTAAGAAGATCTTTCCATTTTAACATTGGTTTAACAGTTTTCTCAGGATTCCAAAGTTTTTTCATAACTGATTGTCCTTGAGAGTCCAAATTGAAATGATTAATTAAAAACATGGCGTTATATACGCCATGATGGGGAGAACTATAATTTAATTCCCCTTCCTGCAATGTAATTATTTAATTTTTTATTGTTGGATGGGCTTTCAAATATAGCTTGACCATGAGAATTATACAG
>NW_007160713.1:0-690 GCF_000164805.1 Carlito syrichta | reverse complement strand
GCTTGGTGATGCACACCTGCCTTCCCTTCACTCGGGACGCTGCAGCAGTAGGATTGCCGGAGCCCTATGGTTGGAGGCTGCGGTGGCCAAGAGTGGGCTTTGTGCTCTGACCTGGGAGACAGAGCGGTATTCTGACTCAGAATAATAACACCAAACACCACCACCACAACCACAGGATGGGCTCAGGAACTCACACCAGCATCCTGGCACTTTTGAGGCCAAGGCAAGTGGACAGCCTGAGACTGTGGGTCCAAGACCAGCTCGGGACACTGTGTGAGTCTTTGTCTCGGCCATCAAAAATAAATCCAAGATTAGCCTGGCATGGTGGCTCAGGCCTGTGGTTCAAGCCACTTAGAGGGCCAAGGCAGGAGGATCGCCTGAGCCCAGCAGATGGAGTCCATGGGGGCCTTGAGTGTTCCCCTGTGCTCCGGTCTGGTTGACAGAGAAGGATTCCAACTCCAAATAATAATAGTCACCACCACTGAAACCACCAGCACCCCTGCCACCCAGCGTGAGGAGTCACCCTCAGGGATGGTAGAGGAAGAGGGACTTTCCTGCCTGTCATTCATGGGATGTTTCAAAGATGGCAACTGGCTAGTCCATCCCGCCCCTTAGACACATGTCCCAGAAGGTCTGCCTCCATCCCCTACAAAGTGCCTCACGGCAAAGACTTCGTGTGAGCTCACGGAA
>NW_007160712.1:0-990 GCF_000164805.1 Carlito syrichta | reverse complement strand
TAGTCCATCCCGCCCTTAGGACACATGTCCCAGAAGGTCTGCCTCCATCCCCTACAAAAGTGCCTCACGGCAAAGACTCGTGTGAGCTCACGGAACAGACGGCTCCGAATTAGGGTGACCGTGAGGCACAGAGCAATCAAGGCAGTTTGGCAACACCGCAGCCAGCCCAGGTTCTGGTTGCTCAGTCTGCCACTTTCGGGCAGAGGTGGGCCCTTTCCTCTCCCAATTACTCCACTGTCCCTCGCCTACAGGGACCTTTTCCAAGGGAATTGTTGACACCTGTCATGACGCACGTGGGAAACCCTTTTTTGTTGCCAGAGTCTTCATCAGCCAAGCTGGGGTGTGTTGACTTGATCATGGGTTCTGGGGCCTCGAGCTTGGGGCACATAGGTCTTTCTGCTTCAGCCCCCGATCAATCCGGACTCTGGGGGCAAACATACCTGACTCGAATTTGGGGACCTATCACCAAGATGAGGTCTGGCCAAATCACCCAGGCTTGTCTCTGAGCCCTGGACTCAGTCAGCCTCCTGCCTCGGCTTCCCACAACACGGGGCTGATGGCCTTGAGCTTGGACTCGTACATTGTGTTGGCAGGGGCAACACAAAGGAACACCCCAAGAGGGAGACCAGTGGTTCCAGTGTTGCCAGGACCATGGGCGCCACCACTTGTGACTCCAGTGTTTGCATTACAGGAAGTGACGAAGTCTTGCTATGTGACCCAGACTGGTCTCGAGCTCCCAGGGTCCAGCGGTCCCCTGCCTCAACCTCCCAAAGCCTCAGCCTGATGCCAGTCCACCATCTTTTGGGATGATGCCAGTCCACCATCTTTTGGGAACTCTAGGCCCAAGGTGGCACCTCCTTCCTAAATGATCTCTGTCTGTTCACTATGATCCAAACTAAGTACACAAATGGATGCTCTTAATTTTTTTCCTTTTTTCCTTTTATCTTTGAGTTGGAGTCTCACTCCATTTCCCAGGATGGAGGGCGGTGG
>NW_007160711.1:0-777 GCF_000164805.1 Carlito syrichta | reverse complement strand
AACCAGGGTATTTCACAGGAGGATTGAAAATAGGGTCCCTTTAATCCTTGCTTCCTGCATTCCATTTAGTGAGTCAGAGAGTTTTTCGAAACTTATATGAAGACTCATACCTTGACCCCAAGTACTTTTCCTTCTGAAAAGGAAGTTTGGTGATTCAGACAAAAATTAACTTTCCTGTTTAAGAGAGTCTGAAGAAGCTGGACTCAGTGGCTCAGCCTGTAATCCCACGCCTTTGGGAGGCTGAGGTGAGTGGATTGCCTGAGCCAGCGGGATCGACACCCGCCTGGGCAGGTGAGACCTCATCTCTACAATAAAATTAAAAAATTAGCCAGGCGTGGTAGTGCGCTCCTGTAATTCCGGCTACTTGGAAGCTGAGGCGGAAGTATTGCCAGATCCCAGCAGGTGAGGCTGCAGTGGCCAGGAGCAGCCACTGCACTCCAGTCTGGGTGATAGAGGGAGACTCCAACTCAAAAAAAAAAGAGAAAGAGTCTGAAGAAAAAAGAGGAGAAAAAAGAAGTCTTTATTTTCTGTAGTAAAAAAAAACAATTCACACAATTTTTCAGGTTGGTTAAGATTAATAATTCATAAATCTGAAGATATTGACTTCTGTTGAAGTGAATATCAAGATTTACTGACCTACAGAGTTAATATTAATGGAGGTGAAAGTGAGGTTAAAAACAAACCTCAAGGGATAATACATCTTCATATTTGCTGAAATAAAGCATCAGCCCATATATTGATCATGCCGACATTCAACACCTTTTAATCAAAAAGCTT
>NW_007160710.1:0-810 GCF_000164805.1 Carlito syrichta | reverse complement strand
CCTTGCTTCCTGCATTCCATTTAGTGAGTCAGAGAGTTTTTCGAAACTTATATGAAGACTCATACCTTTACCCCAAGTACTTTTCCTTCTGAAAAGGAAGTTTGGTGATTCAGACAAAAATTAACTTTCCTGTTTAAGAGAGTCTGAAGAAGCTGGACTCAGTGGCTCAGCCTGTAATCCCACGCCTTTGGGAGGCTGAGGTGAGTGGATTGCCTGAGCCAGCGGGATCAAGACCCGCCTGGGCAGGTGAGACCTCATCTCTACAATAAAATTAAAAAATTAGCCAGGCGTGGTAGTGCGCTCCTGTAATTCCGGCTACTTGGAAGCTGAGGCGAAAGTATTGCCAGATCCCAGCAGGTGAGGCTGCGGTGGCCGGGAGCGGCCACTGCACTCCAGTCTGGGTGATAGAGTGAGACTCCAACTCAAAAAAAAAAGAGAGAGAGTCTGAAGAAAAAAGAGGAGAAAAAAGAAGTCTTTATTTTCTGTAGTAAAAAAAAACAATTCACACAATTTTTCACGTTGGTTAAGATTAATAATTCATAAATCTGAAGATATTGACTTCTGTTGAAGTGAATATCAAGATTTACTGACCTACAGAGTTAATATTAATGGAGGTGAAAGTGAGGTTAAAAACAAACCTCAAGGGATAATACATCTTCATATTTGCTGAAATAAAACATCAGCCCATATATTGATCATGCCGACATTCAAACACCTTTTAATCAAAAAGCTTTGGAAATTCCTTTGCTGTGACAGCTTACTCAAATACATGGCTGAGTTCATTTGTATTAACATTCTCTGAGCACTAAG
>NW_007160709.1:0-849 GCF_000164805.1 Carlito syrichta | reverse complement strand
GCCATACACAGGACCCTGCGGCCCTGCCCCCATGCAGGGAGCACCCTTCAGCAGCACTCCCAGGACCCTTCCAGCTTCCACTGGCTGGGAGAGTGAGAAATGGCCTCCTTTCCAGCCTCCAGTGTTAATGAGGTCCCTGTCCTGATGCAGTTAATCACATCAACTAAAAGTGGTTCTACACTGGCTTTGCCTGTTGGGCCCAGTCTCTGTGTCTACATTCGGAAGATGAGAAGACCAGCAGTCAGTCAGGTCAGGAGATAATTAAAATATATATGTTTACATATAAAAATTTACCTTCCACCTATTTTTTAAAATTTGTATATATACATATATATTAACTTAGACATAGTGAAATGTTCAATTATTATTATTTTTTTCTTTTGAGTTGAGGTTTTAACTCTGTTGCCCAGGCTGGAGTGCAGGGGCATAATCACAGCTCACCACCAACCTTGACCTCCTGGGCTCAGGAGATCCTTCTGACTCAGCCTCCTGAGTAACTAGGACTATAAATGTGTGTCACCATGCCTGCTAATTTAATTTTTATTTTTTATGTGTAGAGAGAAGTTGTCGCTATGTTGTCTAGGCTTGTCTCGAGCTCCTAGGCTCAAGCCATCCTCCTACCTTGGCCTCCCAAAATGTTGGAATGACAGGCATAAGCCATCGTGCCTGGCCAGAAATGCCCAATTCTTAAACAAATGGTGTGATAAGTTTTAACAGATGTATCCACTCAGATGCACCAAACCACCAAGACAAGATTCCCATCACCCAGAAAGTGTCCCTGGACCTGTCCCCACTGTCTCTGCCCTCTGCCCAGAGACAATCTCTGTACTGACTTCTGGCACCACCCTG
>NW_007160708.1:0-763 GCF_000164805.1 Carlito syrichta | reverse complement strand
AAATATATATGTTTACATATAAAAATTTACCTTCCACCTATTTTTTAAAATTTGTATATATACATATATATTAACTTAGACATAGTGAAATGTTCAATTATTATTATTTTTTCTTTTGAGTTGAGGTTTTAACTCTGTTGCCCAGGCTGGAGTGCAGGGGCATAATCACAGCTCGCCACCAACCTTGACCTCCTGGGCTCAGGAGATCCTTCTGACTCAGCCTCCTGAGTAACTAGGACTATAAATGTGTGTCACCATGCCTGCTAATTTAATTTTTATTTTTTATGTGTAGAGAGAAGTTGTCGCTATGTTGTCTAGGCTTGTCTCGAGCTCCTAGGCTCAAGCCATCCTCCTACCTTGGCCTCCCAAAATGTTGGAATGACAGGCATAAGCCATCGTGCCTGGCCAGAAATGCCCAATTCTTAAACAAATGGTGTAATAAGTTTTAACAGATGTATCCACTCAGATGCACCAAACCACCAAGACAAGATTCCCATCACCCAGAAAGTGTCCCTGGACCTGTCCCCACTGTCTCTGCCCTCTGCCCAGAGACAATCTCTGTATTGACTTCTGGCACCACCCTGTGAATGAAATTATGTCATATGTTTAAAGATGAGCACGAGTAAAAATCAGGAACAGCAGCTTCTAGTGGGAATGTCAAACAGTGTAGGCGCTTTGGAAAACAGTCTAGCAGTGGCCCAAAAGTCTACGTATCCAATGCATATTTGGTATCAAGTTACCATATGACCCAGCAATTCCTCTC
>NW_007160707.1:0-807 GCF_000164805.1 Carlito syrichta | reverse complement strand
TTCATACCCTCCAGCAGTGTGAAAATCACTTGCTGGGGGCGTACAAGTTCCATGCTTTACAAACTATGCATCACAAGACCATCACGAGATTTGCAAGTTCCAAGCAAACAATTCGAATTCCATGATGCCTGTCATGCTTCACAAAACCCACATTAAGGTCACAGGTGCACAATTTCAATACAGATCGTTCAAAGTGTTTTCCATAATGTTCAATAAATCATTCATATTATACTCTTTGTTCTAAACCCTGATTAATACAAAAAACTTTCTAAGTTAACTCTAGGTTCAATCCAAGTTCATTGACTCCTAATATTTTTTAACCGTTAATATTATCAACTTAACACTATACTATAATCTATAAGTTTACTTAAATGACTTAACTGTTAGTTATACTATTATCCTATTATGATTTAATGTAATGCCTTATAACTCAGTTAAAACTTATATTCTTAAACTACAAAACTTTACTATAATTCATGAGTTTCATATGTCTAAACTTTAATTTTTATATAATCTAATGATTGACCTTTAATACTATGCTATATCCTATTAAGCTAATACCTCATCATTAATTCTTTTATAAATCTTATAGTAACTATTATATTTGAATAATATAACAAAAGGAAACAAAACTGCAAGCATAAATTTACACAACTATGAGTGTATATGTATATATTGTATCCTAACAAGTCTACTCTAAAAATCAAATAGTAGCTGTCACACTCTTGAACAAGGCTGCCATGACGGTGGTTATGGCTGAAGCAGACAGAGTTTTGTTATTAAATGAAACAAAAGACAACGTTCTGC
>NW_007160706.1:0-858 GCF_000164805.1 Carlito syrichta | reverse complement strand
GAAAATCACTTGCTGGGGGCGTACAAGTTCATGCTTACAAACTATGCATCACAAGACCATCACGAGATTTGCAAGTTCCAAGCAAACAATTCGAATTCCATGATGCCTGTCATGCTTCACAAAACCCACTTTAAGGTCACAGGTGCACAATTTCAATACAGATCGTTCAAAGTGTTTTCCATAATGTTCAATAAATCATTCATATTATACTCTTTGTTCTAAACCCTGATTAATACAAAAAACTTTCTAAGTTAACTCTAGGTTCAATCCAAGTTCATTGACTCCTAATATTTTTTAACCATTAATATTATCAACTTAACACTATACTATAGTCTATAAGTTTCCTTAAATGACTTAACTGTTAGTTATACTATTATCCTATTACGATTTAATGTAATGCCTTATAACTCAGTTCAAACTTATTCTTAAACTACAAAACTTTACTATAATTCATATGAGTTTCATATGTCTAAACTTTAATTTTTATATAATCTAATGATTGACCTTTAATACTATGCTATATCCTATTAAGCTAATACCTCATCATTAATTCTTTTATAAATCTTATAGTAACTATTATATTTGAATAATATAACAAAAGGAAACAAAACAGCAAGCATAAATTTACACAACTATGAGTGTATATGTATATATTTTATCCTAACAAGTCTACTCTAAAAATCAAATAGTAGCTGTCACACTCTTGAACAAGGAAATGCATGGCCGCCATGACGGTGGTTATGGGCTGAAGCAGACAGAGTTTTGGTAATTAATGAAACAAAAGACAACGGTCTGCCTGGCTAGTGGCAGGGTGATAAAACTATGTAGTTTCTAATCTTAGCCCTAGGGGAAACTGCT
>NW_007160705.1:0-751 GCF_000164805.1 Carlito syrichta | reverse complement strand
CCCTTAAACTCCTGGGCTCAAGGGATCTTCCCACCACAGCCTCCCAAGTAGCTGGGATTATAGCACATGCCACTATTCCCTACTAATTTTTATTTTTAATTTTTTTTGTAGAGATAGAGTATCACTATGTTGCCCAGGCTGATCTCAAACTCCTGGCCTCAAGTGATCTTCCTGCCTCAGTTTCCCAAAGTGCTGGGATTACAGGTGTGAGCCTACATTTCCCATTAAAAAAATCTTATAGAACATTAGTTTATATAATAGGTTGTGGGTGACAATGGGCATATTTATTTGGATTTATTTAATGTCAGTAGTTTAGAATGTTCTTATTTTGTATGTGTGGAAAAGATGGGCTTATTAGATGGCTGAATAGTACTGTGGGTCAGATCGAGACACCACCTACATTATTGAGATTGATCATCATGAGATGCTGGTTAGGATCAGTCTCTTTCAATCAGATTGCATATGTAAATAAGCAAACACACTTTGATTGACTACTGATGATCCTCAGAGGAAACAATGAATGTTTTGCTTTTCTGACTGTCTTAGTGTTCAGAGAATGTTAATTCAAATGAACTCAGCCATGTATTTGAGCAAGCTGTCACAGCAAAGAGATTTCCAAAGCTTTTTGATTAAAAGGTGCTTGAATGTATGCATGATCAATATATGGGCTGATGTTTTATTTCAGCAAATATGAAGATGTATTATCCCCTTGAGGTTTGTTTTTAACCTCACTTTCACTCCATTAATATTA
>NW_007160704.1:0-2920 GCF_000164805.1 Carlito syrichta | reverse complement strand
CCTGGGATTATAGCACATGCCACTATTCCCTACTAATTTTTATTTTTAATTTTTTTTTGTAGAGATGGAGTATCACTATGTTGCCCAGGCTGATCTCAAACTCCTGGCCTCAAGTGATCTTCCTGCCTCAGTTTCCCAAAGTGCTGGGATTACAGGTGTGAGCCTACATTTCCCATTTAAAAAAATCTTATAAAACATTAGTTTATATAATAGGCTGTGGGTGACAATGGGCATATTTATTTGGATTTATTTAATGTCAGTAGTTTAGAATGTTCTTATTTTGTATGTGTGGAAAAGATGGGCTTATTAGATGGCTGAATAGTACTGTGGGTCAGATCGATACACCACCTACATTATTGAGATTGATCATCATGAGATGCTGGTTAGGATCAGTCTCTTTCAATCAGATTGCATATGTAAATAAGCAAACACACTTTGATTGACTACTGATGATCCTCAGAGGAAACAATGAATGTTTTGCTTTTCTGACTGTCTTAGTGTTCAGAGAATGTTAATATAAATGAACTCAGCCATGTATTTGAGCAAGCTGTCACAGCAAAGAGATTTCCAAAGCTTTTTGATTAAAAGGTGCTTGAATGTATGCATGATCAATATATGGGCTGATGTTTTATTTCAGCAAATATGAAGATGTATTATCCCTTGAGGTTTGTTTTTAACCTCACTTTCACCTCCATTAATATTAACTCTGTAAGTCAGTAACCCTTGATATTCACTTCAACAGAAGCCATATCTTCAGATTATGAGTTATTAAACTTGGCTAACCTGAAAAATTGTGTGAATATTTTTTTTTTACTACAGAAAATAAAGACTTCTTTTTTCTCCTCTTTTTTCTTCAGACTCTCTTTATTTTTTGAGTTGGAATCTCACTCTGTCGCCCAGACTGGAGTGCAGTGGTTGCTCCCGGCCACCACAGCCTCGACCTGCTGGGCTCCAGTGATCCTTCCACCTCAGCCATCCGAGTAGCCAGAATTACAGGTGTGAGCTACCACGCCCGGCTAATTTTTTGATTTTATTATAGAGATGAGGTCTCGCCTGCCCAGGCGGATCTTGAACCCACGGGCTCAGACAATCCACTCACCTCAGTCTCCCAAAGGTGCGGGATTACAGGCTGAGCCACCGAGTCCGGCTTCTTCAGACTCTCTTAAACAGGAAAGTTAATTTTTGTCTGAATCCCCAAACTTCCTTTTCAGAAGGAAAAGTCCTTGGGGTCAAGGTATGAGTCTTCATATAAGTTTTGGAAAACTCTCTGACTCACTGAATGAAATGCAGGAAGCAAGGATTAAAGGAGCCCTATTTTCAATCCTTCTGTGAAATACCCCGGTTTCAGCAGGCACCAAGACAGGGCTGTGGTCAAATTATTGCTGCCCATTTTTGTGTTATTTACTGGCTTGACTTGATTTTTAATCAAAACAAATGTATTTATAGAACCTGATAACCAAATGCTTTATAATAGAGAAGAGTCACTGCATCTGACCCAATGCAGGATAAAAAGCAAAGTGTGAAAAGTCATGAGTGCATTTGATTTCCCCACAGCATAAACATTAGGATTCAACTATGCAATAGAGCAATTAGTCTTGTTTCAATAGAGTGTTTGGAGTCCTGTAATCTGTAGAACCATATCTGTAATCACAAAGAAATTGAAGACAAAAGGAGATGAAAAAATCATGGATGAAGTTGGAGGAAGCTGTTCTGATGGCTGGTGGTTACTGCCTAAGGGGATGGGGATATTTGGTATTTGGAGATAGCTACATAGAGAGGAAAGGATCTTTGCAAAGGTTGATAAAGGGGATTGTTTTTCAAATTATCTGATTGAGGAGACCAGGGACAAGGAAGAGTTGCTAAACATGGTGGCAGGGCTCTGGCCCAGCAGGCAAAGCCTCTAGAACCTTGCCTCTCAAAGTGTGGTGTTCAGGATAGCCATGTCAGCATTTCCCAGGAATTAATGGGAAATATAAATTCTCAGTCATATTCCAGAGCTTTTGAATCAGAAACTCTGGGACTGGGGCCCAGCAGTCTGTAGTTGAACAATCTCCAGGTGATTGATATGCACATTCAAGTTCGAGAACCACTGCACCAAGGTACAGATTTTTCCAATCTTATCTGGGCATTTGAAATTCCTTAGGGAGTTTCAAAAATAATAATGTCTGTGCTTACTCCAGAGGTTCTGATTTAATTGGTCTAGATGACCTGGGCATTGAGGTATTTTATAGCTTCCCAGGTGATTTTAATGGTCAGTCAGGGTTGAGAATTACTCTAGAGCAAGCTTCCATCGTAAATTACTTTTTCAGACCTAACCATCTCTTTTCATACAAAATATTTTGCCATGTTTCCATTCCTATTCTTAAATGAAATTTATATGAATATTATTACTTATATATAGTCTTAACTGCAACATAAAAGAGAAATAACATAGAACTAATTTATAATAATTTGCATTTCAAATATTTTAGTTTGTGGGTCTGACCACACTTACAGGGCAGCAGGCAGAAGCTTGCATGAATTATTATACATGTGACAGTTGCCAGTGCAGATTGATCCATGTGTGTTGAATTGGCAACCACCAAATCATGAGTGATATTAGTGTCAGTGATGTGATTGCCTAAAAAGAAGAACAGATCTTGGTAAAGTTTCTAACAAAATAATGAATAATTTTTCCTTTCTCTGAGCCCTGGTTGAAAGCCTGTACTTAGAAGGAGCAGTGACCTTAATCTAATAGATACCATTATGTCCCACTAAGATGCCCTCCCCAAGTCTGAAGCACTGTCTCCCCAGTTGTTGAGAGGGCTGATAGCTGATGGCACTTAGCTGATTGTCTTTGGGATTTGCCTTTGAGTGAAGAGTTTGCCTTGTCCAGGTTCACATCCGTTTTCAGGCAAAGAAGATGTTCAGTGGCTGGTCA
>NW_007160703.1:0-1262 GCF_000164805.1 Carlito syrichta | reverse complement strand
TTTATTTAATATCAGTAGTTTAGAATGTTTTTATTTTGTATGTGTGGAAAAGATGGGCTTATTAGATGGCTGAATAGTACTGTGGGTCAGATCGATACACCACCTACATTATTGAGATTGATCATCATGAGACGCTGGTTAGGATCAGTCTCTTTCAATCAGATTGCATATGTAAATAAGCAAACACACTTTGATTGACTACTGATGATCCTCAGAGGAAACAATGAATGTTTTGCTTTTCTGACTGTCTTAGTGTTCAGAGAATGTTAATTCAAATGAACTCAGCCATGTATTTGAGCAAGCTGTCACAGCAAAGAGATTTCCAAAGCTTTTTGATTAAAAGGTGCTTGAATGTATGCATGATCAATATATGGGCTGATGTTTTATTTCAGCAAATATGAAGATGTATTATCCCTTGAGGCTTGTTTTTAACCTCACTTTCACCTCCATTAATATTAACTCTGTAGGTCAGTAAACCTTGATATTCACTTCAACAGAAGCCAATATCTTCTGATTATGAGTTATTAAACTTGGCTAACCTGAAAATTTGTGTGAATATTTTTTTTTTTTACTACAGAAAATAAAGACTTCTTTTTTCTCCTCTTTTTTCTTCAGACTCTCTTTATTTTTTGAGTGGGAATCTCACTCTGTCGCCCAGACTGGAGGGCAGTGTCTGCTCCCGGCCACCACAGCCTCAACCTGCTGGGCTCCGGTGATCCTTCCGCCTCAGCCTTCCGAGTAGCCGGAATGACAGGCGCGCGCTACCATGCCCGGCTAATTTTTTGATTTATTGTAGAGATGAGGTCTCGCTGCCCAGGCGGGTCTCGAACCCGCGGGCTCAGGCAATCCACTCACCTCAGCCTCCCAAAGGCACGGGATTACAGGCTGAGCCACCGAGCCCGGCTTGGTTTTCTATTTTTTTTTAAAGCTCTACTTACATCATATACAAAAATCAATTCCTGATGAGTGAAAAACTATATAAGAAAATAAAGTCCTTTCAATATATAGAATAAAATATAATAAAATATTTTTATGGCTTTGGAACTTAAGAAGAATTTCTCATGCAATGTTTCAAAATACAAACAAAGGGGAAAATGGTACAATTATAGCATATTAATTTTAAGATATCCTGTTCACTAAAAGCAACATTAAAAGATAAATGCAGGTGTAGAAAATATTTTCTTTTTTTTTTTTTTTTTTTGAGTTAGAGTCTCACTCGGTCGCCCAGACTGAAGTGCAGTGGCTGCTCCCAGCCACTGCAA
>NW_007160702.1:0-4115 GCF_000164805.1 Carlito syrichta | reverse complement strand
GGAATGGAATGGGATGGGATCGAGTGTAACAAAAATGGAATGGATTGGAATGGACTGTAACAGAATGAAATTATAGAATGCAATGGAATGTATTGGAGAGTAACGGAATGGAATGGAATGCAATGGAATGGATTGGAGAGGAATGGATTGGAATATAATGGAGAGTAATGGAATGGAATGGAATGCAATGGAATGGAATGGAGAGTAACGGAATGGAATGGAATTGAGAGTAACGTCATGGAATGGAATGGAATGGAAAGGAATCTAATGGAATGGAGTATAACGGAATGGAGAGTAATGGAATGGAATGGAATGGAAAGAAGAGTAACCTACTTGAATTAAGTAGAATGGAATGGAATGGAATGGAGAGTAACAGAATGGAATGGAAAGGAATGGAATGGATTCGAATGGAATAGAGTATAACGGAATGGAGAGTAATGGAATGGAATGGAATGGAAAGAAGAGTAATTTAATTGAATTAAGTGGAATGGAATGGAATGGATAGTAATGGAATGGAATGGAATATAATGGAATGGCAAGCAACGGAATGGAATGTAAAGTAACGGAAGGGAATGGAAAGGAATGGAATGGAATGCATGGGTATGGACAGGAGAGAAACGAAATGGAATGGAATGGAGAGTAACGGAATGGAATGGTAGGAAATTTGATGGAATGGTATACAATGAAGAGTAAAGGAATTGAATGAAATGTAATGGATAGCAACGGAATGGAATGAATGAAATGGAGGGGAATGGAATGGAGAGTAACAGAATTGAATGGATTTTAATGGAGAATAATGGAGTGCAATGGAATGGATTGGAGAGTAATGGAATGGGATGGAATGGAATGGAATTTTTAGTAACGGAATGGAATGGAATGGAGAGTAATGGAATGGAATGGAATGGAGAGTAACAGAATGGAATGGAATTGAAAGGAAAGGAGAGTAACGGAATGAAATGGAATGGAATGGAGATTCATGGAATGGAATGGATTGGAATGGAGTGCAACGGAATGGAATGGAATGCAATTGAAAGAAATCGAATGGAATGGAGTATAACGTAAGGGAATGGAATGGAATGTAGAGTAATGGAATGGAATGGAATGGAGAGTATTGGAATGGAATGGAATGCAATGGAATGGAATGGAGAGTATTGGAATGGAATGGAATGTAGAGTATCGGAATGGAATGGAATGGAATGGAGAGTAAAAAAATGGAATAGAATGAAATGGAATGGAATAGAATAGAGTGGAATGGAGAGTAACGGTGTGGAATGGAATAGAATGGATAGGAATGGATTGGAGTGGACTGGAGAGTAACGAAATTTAATTGAAAGGAATGGAGTGTACAGAGGGGAAAGGAATGGAATGGAAAGAAGAGTAACTTAAATGGAATTATGTGGAATGGAATGGAATAGAATGACATGGAGAGTAATGAAATGGAATGGAATGTAGTGTAACGAAATGGAATGGAAAATAACGGATTGGAATGGAAAGGTGTGGAATGGAATGGAATGAATTGGAATGGACTGGAGAATAACGAAATGGAATGGAGAGTAACGGAATGGAACGTAATGGAATGGAATGAAATGGAAAGGAATGAAATGGAGAGTAACGGAATGGAATGGAATGGGATGGAATGGAAGGGAATGGAATGGAGAGTAACGGATTGGAATAGAATGAAATGGAATAGAATGGAATTGACTGGAATGGAGAGGAACGGAATGGTATGGAATGGAATGGAATGGAATGGATGGAGTCTAACGGAATGAAATGGAATGGAAAGCAATGGAATGGAAAGGAATGGAGAGTAATGGAATGGAATGGAATGGAGAGTTTTGGAATGGAATGGAATGCAATGGAGAGTAATTGAATGGAAGGTAATGGAATTGAATGGAAAGTAAAGGACTGGAATGGAATCGAATGGAATGAAAAAGTGAATAACGCAATGATATGAAATGGAATGGAATGGAATGTAGAGTAACGGAATGAAATGTAATCGATGGAATGGAATGGATAGTAACAGAATGCAATGGAATGTAGAGCAATGGAATGGTATGGATTGGAATAGAAGGGAGAGTAACGGAATGGAATGGAATGGAGAGTAACTCAATGGAATTGAGAGTAACTGAATGTAATATAATAGAGAGTAATGAATGGAATTGAATGGAGTAGAATGTAGAGTAACGGTATTGAATGGAATGCAATGGAATAGTGTGTAATGGAATGGAATTGAATAGAGTGTAAATGAATGAAATGAAATGGAATGGAGAGTAATGTAATGGAATAGAGTGGAATTGGATGGAGAAAAACGGAATGGAATGGAATAGAGAGTAACGGAAAGGAATGGAATGGAATGGATAGTAACGGAATGGAAAGGAAGGGAGAGTAATGGAATGGAATGGAGACTTACGGAATAGAATGAAATGGGCTGGAATGGAATAGAATGGAGAGTAAAGGAATGGAATGGAATTGAATGGAGAGTAATGGATTGGAATGGAATGGAATGGAATGGAATGCAATGGAGTATAAAGGAAGGGAATGGATAGTAACGGAATGTGATGTAATTGAATGGAATCAATGGAATGGAATGGAGTGTAATGGAATGGAGAGTAACAGAATGGAATGGAATGGAATGGAGAGTAACGGAAAGGAGTGGAATTGGATGTAATGAAAAGGAATGGAGGGTAACGGAATGGAATGGAGAGTAACAGAATGGAAAGAAATGTAATGGAGAGTAACAGAATGGAATGGCCTGGAGACTAACGGAATGGAGTAAAATGGAATGGAATGAAGAGTGACGGATTGCAATAGTATGAAATGGTGAGTAAAGGAATGGAATGGAATGGAGTGGAATGCAATGAAATAAAATTGAAAGGAGAGTAACGGAATGCAATGGAATCGAATGGAGGGTAACCTAATTGTATGGAATGGAATGGAATGGGGAGTAACGGAAAGGAATGGAATGGAGAGTAACGGAAAGCAATGGAATGGAATGGAATGGAATGGAAAGGAATGGAATGGAATGGAATGGAATAGAGAGTAATGGAATGGACTGGAATGGATAGTAATGGAATGGAATGGAGATTCATGGAATGGAATGGAATTGAATGGAATGTAACGGAATGGATTGGAGAGTAACGGGATGGAATGGAAAGAAAGGGAATGGAATGGAAAGGAGAGTAATGGAATGGAATGGAATAAAATGGAATGGAATGGAACGGAATGGAGAGCAACAAAATGAAAATGAAAGGAATGGACTGGACTGGAATGGAATGGATAGTAACGGAATGGAATGGAATGGAATGGAATCGAATGGAATGGATAGTAAAGAATGAAATGTAATGTAATGGAATAGAATGGAAAGTAACAGAATGGAATGGAATGGACTGGAATGAAGAGTAACGGAGTGGAATGGAATGGAATGGAATGGATTGTAAAGGACTGGAGAATAACGAAATGGAATGGAGAGTAATGAAATGGAATGGAATGGAATGGAAAGGAATGGAATGGAGAATAATGGAATGGAGAGGAATGGAATGCAATAGAAGGGAATGGAAAAGAGAGTAATGGATTGGAATAGAATGGAATTGAATGGAATGGAGAGTAATGGAATTGTATGGAAAGGAATGGAATGGAATGGAGAATAACGGTATGGAATGGAATGGAATGGAAAGTAACGGCATGGAATGAAAGGAATGGAATGGCATGGAATGGAATGGAATGGAGAGTAACGGAATGGAATGGAATGGCCTGTAATGGAACGGAATGTAAAGTAACGGAAAGGAATGGAAAGGAATGGAATGGAATGGATGGGAATGGACTGGAGAGAAAAGAAATGGAATGGAATGGAGAGTAATGGAATAGAATGGAATGGAAAGGAATGGTATGGAATGGAATGGAGAGTAATGGAATGGAAAGTAATGGCATGGAATGACATGGAATGGAGAGTAACTGAATGGAATGGTATGTAATTTCATGGAATGGAATGCAATGGAGTGTAACAGAATTGAATGGAATGTAATGGATAGCAAAGGAATGGAATGGAATGGAGGGGAAAGGAATGGAGAGTAACAGAATAGAATGGAATTCAATGGAAAATAATGGAATGGAATGGG
>NW_007160701.1:0-675 GCF_000164805.1 Carlito syrichta | reverse complement strand
ACAAATCACAGAAGAAACCAGTTACTCGAATACAATCACAGAGGAAGGTGAGTCACTAAGGCACCCATCACAGAAGATGCCTGTCACTAGAGTACTCATCACAAAGGATAGCCAGTTACTGGGTCACACATCACATAGTAGAGACAGTCACTGGAAAAATGATCATATGGAAGGGTTAGTCAATGAGTCATCCAGGTCAGGAGGAACAGTCACTGAAGCACCTATCAAAGAGGAGAGCCATTCCCTGGGGTACTAATTACAGTGAAGGCCCAGTCACTGGGGCAGCTATTTTAGGGGAAGCCTAATAAGTTGGGCACCAATCACAAAAAAGTGCCAGTCACTGGGACACCCATTGACAGAGGAGACTAACTGAAGCACCCATAACAAAGGGAGCCAAATCACTGTGAAACGCATTACAGATGTGAGTTTGTCACTAAGGCACACATGCCAGAGGAGGGACAACACTTGTACATTCAAAAAAAGAAGAGCCATTCATTTGTGCAAATATCACGGAGGAAAGCAAGTCACTAGGACACCTATCATAGAGTTGCACCAGTCACTGTGGTACGAAATATCTAGGAGATCCAGTCACTGGGGCACTGGTGGCAAAGCCAGGCTTGTTAATGGGATACTCGTCACAGAGAAGGGCCAGACACTGGAGCACCCATCAAAGAA
>NW_007160700.1:0-754 GCF_000164805.1 Carlito syrichta | reverse complement strand
TTATTTTCTCACAAGTTTAGAGGCTGGAAAGTCCATGATCAAGGGGCTAACAGTGTACTTGATGAGAACTCTCTCCTTAGTCTGCCTAAGGCCACATTCTCACAGTGTGCTCACATGACTTGTTTTGCAAGTGCATCAAGAGAGTGAATGCTCTGTGTCTCTTCTTATGAGGATACTAATCCTGCTAAATCAGGACTCTATCTGTATGACCTCATTTAACCTCAATTTCTTCTTTAGAGACCTCATTTTCAAATATATTACAGTAGGGATTAGGACTTCAACATATAAATGTTGGGGATATGTACACAGTCAGCTAATAATTATTGCTGTCTTTTAATTATACTTTCTTTTCCCTCTAAAAATGCATTTCAATTTTGAAGATAAACTATATGGTCACTTTAGCCTTATGCATACTTAAATTCTTTAAATCTTGCTAGACTCCATAAATAGACTATTGGAACTTACGCTCCTCCCAAAAGTTCATGAAGTCCTTTGTTCCTGCACTTTTTATAAGGACATTACATTATCTGATTTTTTATTTTTACCATTCATATGGATAATAACAGGCATATTTAGAACTAAATCTTATGCCCATTATTTTGCAATTTAGTCCTTTGTGACAATTTTTTTTTTAGACAATTTCCATTTAGGGCTGAGGTGTAAGGGTTATAATAGTTCTAAAAGGTTTTCTTCTTAATATTTTCATGAACCAAACATGTTTTATATTGTTAACATACTGTACCAAGTTAACATT
>NW_007160699.1:0-763 GCF_000164805.1 Carlito syrichta | reverse complement strand
CATTTTCAAATACATTACAGTAGGGATTAGGACTTCAACATATAAATTTTGGGGATATGTACACAGTCAGCTAATAATTATTTCTGTCTTTTAATTATACGTTCTTTTCCCTCTAAAAATGCATTTCAATTTTGAAGATAAGCTACATGGTCACTTTAGCCTTATGCATACTTAAATTCTCTAAATCTTGGTAGACTCCTCCATAAATAGACTATTGGAACTTACGCTCCTCCTAAAAGTTCATGAAGTCCTTTGTTCCTGCACTTTTTATAAGGACATTACATTATCTGATTTTTTATTTTTACCATTCATATGGATAATAACAGGCATATTTAGAACTAAATCTTATGCCCATTATTTTACAATTTAGTCCTTTGTGACAATTTTTTATTTAGGACAATTTCCATTTAGGGCTGAGGTGTAAGGGTTATAATAGTTCTAAAAGGTTTTCTTCTTAGATATTTACATGAACCAAACATGTTTTAAATTGTTAACATACTGTACCAAGTTAACATTTCATAAGTGAGGTATATTGTTATCATGCAATGCAGAAATCTGTGTTTTCGTGAAACCAATATCTTGCAATTGTATAATTTTGAGCAAAGGATTACTCTCTCTAAGTCTGCATTTTTGTGCCTGTAATGAGGAATATTAACACATGCCTGGAAGAGAGTGTTAGATGAAGTCATATAGGGGAATGCTAATAGGCGACATGTGAATTCTCTTCCGTGTGTCTGGAAAGACTTTTATTGACAACAGAAGA
>NW_007160698.1:0-598 GCF_000164805.1 Carlito syrichta | reverse complement strand
CTTCTAGGATTTTTATAGTTTTGGGTCTTACATTTAAGTCTCAATTTATCTTGAGTTAATGCCTATGTAGGAAAACTTGGTTCACACATGTCATGGATGGGTCTCTCCTCAATATATGGCTGAATTCATTAAGAATTTGGGAGATGCTTTCAAGTGTTGGACAAACTTACCATGATAATCCTGTCAGATCTACAGTATAGGGAACATGACCACTGACTACTCAAGTTGCCACTTTTTTATTAGCCTTGTTTCCTCATCTTTGTTTTATGCTTACACCTAAGTATGTTATTATCATGGGGTTGTAACTGGTCTTGTATTTTTTTTAATTTCAGTGTTCATATTTGTAGCACACTGAAATACAAATGATTTTGTATACTAATCTTAAATGCTGAAATTTTGCTGAACTAACATTTGATTTTGTCATTCTGAAATTCCAAGGGAGTTGGAATGGAGACAGTCATACTCTTTGCAGAAAGGCACAAATGTATAGGGACAAAACATTACATTTTTCATCATTTACTATACTGGCAGCTGTAGTTTATTTATCTATTTTTTGGTTTAAAGATATGGGGACAATTCAGGGTTAGGTACATAAGTG
>NW_007160697.1:0-3015 GCF_000164805.1 Carlito syrichta | reverse complement strand
TTGAGAGTAACCTGGGCTACCTAGTAAGGAAACAAAAGAGAGAGAGGAAAATAAAGAACAAAAGAAAAAAAGAAATCCATTCTCTTGCAAACATTCTGCCCTCAGTCCTTCCCCCCCACCATCCCCACATGTGAGGGTCCCCATAGCTCATCACCTTCAAGCCCCAACTCCCTCCCAATGGCTGCCCCCGCTTTGGTTCAAGAGTTCCTGAGGCTCCCTGGCCAGGTTCCTGCTGACTCTCCTCTCCAAGGAGAGTAATGTGCCCCAGGCAGACCGACCCTCCGAATCAGCAACGAGGACCTTCTGCCAAGAAAGTCCAGGGACAAATCCCTCACCTGGGGACATTTCTTCACTGCCAATCCAATTTTTCCTGGTTGTAAAGCCAGTATCATGTGACCAAACAACACACAGTTGAGAATATTTTTTGGACAGGCTCTGGCTCTGTGGTCTGGTTTCAGGCCCATGGACATGACCCTCGTTCACTGCCAGCCTCGAATTGTGAGCTCGGGCAATCTTCCCTCCTGAGCATCCGGAGCGACTGGCATGACAGGCACCTCATCCCCAGACCCACTGCTTGTGTGAGTGCAGATACGGGGTCTCCGTGCATTGCACAGGGCTGTCCTTGGGCTCCTGTGCTCCAGACATCCTCCTCACTCAGACTCCCAGAGTGCTGAGATTCCAGGCATGTGCTGCCACACCTGGCCTTCTGATTCATTTTCAATGATGGATTGTGACCGGGATTGGGGGCTCAGCCTCGTCATCCCAGTGCTTTGGGAGCCCAAGGCCAGCAGCTAGCCCAAGCCCAAGGGAAGAGACCCTCCCGGGCACCTAAGCGAGAGCTCCTCACTACCATCCATCCCAAATTAGCCAGGCTCCCAAAGGGTGGCTCCCGCCTGTCCTTCTGGCTCCTCGGAGGGCCGGGGAAAATCTTGTGGACCCCAATGGCCCAAGGCTACAGTGGCCAGGAGGGAGCCACCACCACTGCCCTCTATCCTGGGAGATGGAGTGAGACTCTGACTCAAAAGAAAAAATGAAAAATAGAAAAAAAATAAGAGCATCCATATGTGTATGGAGTTGGGATCTTTGTGAACAGACAGAGATAATTTGGGAAGGAGGTGCACACTTGGGCCTAGAGTTCCCGATAGATGGTGGGTTGGCAGAAAATCAGGCTGTGGCTTTGGGAGGCTGAGGCAGGGGACCACTGGAACCTGGGAGTTCGAGATCAGCCTGGGCCACATAGTGAGACCGCATCACTCCCTGTAATGCAAACATTGGAGTCACATGCGGTGGCACCCATGGTCCTGGCTACACTGGGGGCAGAGGACTCTCTCTCAGGGCGTTCCTTTGTGTCACCCCTGCTGACACAACGTGTGAGTCCAGGCTAGGCACTGTGGCTCACAGCCATCAGCCCTGTGCTCTGGGAGGCCGAGGCAGGAGGCTGACTATGTCCAGTGGTCAGAGACCAGTCAGACGATGTGGTCAAACCTCGTCTTGACGATATTTCCACAAATTCGAGTCAGACGTGGTTGCCCCCAGAATTCCGACTGATTGGGAGCCAATGCAGAAGGATCCATGTGCGCCTCAGGTCGAGGCCCCAGAAGCCACGATCAGGTCGTTGCACCTCAGCCCAGCCAATGGAGACTCTGGCTACAAAAAAGGGCTTCCCACGTGCATCATGATAGGCATCAATGACTCCTGTGGAAAAGGTCCCTGTGGGTGAGGGATGATGGAGTGATTGGGAGAGGAAGGGGCCCACCTCCACCCGAAAGTGGCAGACCCAGCAACCGGAACCTGGGCTGGCTGCAGCTTTCCCAAATTGCCTAGATCACTCTGTGCCTGATGACTGCCCTAACTCGGAGCCTTCTGTTCTGTGATCTCACATGTGTCTTTGCCCTGGGGCACTTTTGTGGGGATTGAAGGCAGGCCTTCTGGGACATGTGACCAAAGGTACAGGAGGGACATGCTGATTGCCATCTTTGAAACCTCCTGTGAATGACTGGTGGGAAAGTCACTCTTCCTCTCCCATCCCTGAGGGTGACTCCTCATGTTGGGTGGCAGGGGTGCTGGTGGTTTCGTTGGTGGTGACTATTATTATTTGAAGTTGGAATCCTGTTCTGTCACCCAGACCAGAGTGCAGGCACACACTCACAGTCACTGTGGACTCCACAGGCCGGGCTCAGGCGATCCTCCCACCTCGGCCCCCTGAGTGACTGGAACCACAGGCCTGCGCCACCACACCCGGCTAATCTTTGGATTTATTTTTGATGGCCGAGACAAGGTCTCATCCAGTGTCCCAAGCTGGTCTCAGACACGCAGGCTTAGGCCGTCCACTCACTTTGGCCTCCAAAAGGCCAGAATGCCAGTCTGAGTCCCTGAGTCCATCCTGTGGTTGTTCTGGTGGTGTTTGGTGTTATTATTCTGAGTCAGAGTCCCACTCTGTCACCCAGGCCACAGTGCATAGGCCTGCTGTCAGCCACCACAGCCTCCACCCACTGGGCTCTGGTGATCCTACCACTGCAATCTCCTGAATGACTGCAATGACAGGCATGCGTCACCACGCTCAGCTCAAATTTTAGCTTCTTGTTGAGACGAGGTCTCACCAAGGTGCCCAGAAGTTCTTGAACAAGGAGGCTTAGGCAATGCTCTTGCCTCAACCTCCCAGAGTGTCATGATAATAGGCATGAGCACCCACATCCAGCCTCCACACCCCTCTCGGGCCCCACCATGAGGCCCGCTCCCTTCAGACAACCTGACACCCCAGAGACGGGGTCAGAGTCGGCTACCAAGCCCATGCCAGGGGAGCGCCTGTCACAGGGGCATGTCTTCACCAGGACACCCAACCCTCTGCATGCCTCAGTCCACAGGATGGACTTGGTTGCTCCTCCCAGGGGATGCCCTATAACAGGACTCCCTGGACTTCTACATCAAGATACTTAATTAGCGGATGCCTTGACAAAATCAGTCATGTACCCTCTCGTTGTAGATTATTTAGTCATCAAGCTCAGTAATCCCATA
>NW_007160696.1:0-5408 GCF_000164805.1 Carlito syrichta | reverse complement strand
TTTTTCCTGGTTGTAAAGCCAGTTATCATGTGACCAAACAACACACAGTTGAGAATATTTTTTGGACAGGCTCTGGCTCTGTGGTCCGGTTTCAGGCCCATGGACATGACCCTCGTTCACTGCCAGCCTCGAATTGTGAGCTCGGGCAATCTTCCCTCCTGAGCATCCGGAGCGACTGGCATGACAGGCACCTCATCCCCAGACCCACTGCTTGTGTGAGTGCAGATACGGGGTCTCCGTGCATTGCACAGGGCTGTCCTTGGGCTCCTGTGCTCCAGACATCCTCCTCACTCAGACTCCCAGAGTGCTGAGATTCCAGGCATGTGCTGCCACACCTGGCCTTCTGATTCATTTTCAATGATGGATTGTGACCGGGATTGGGGGCTCAGCCTCGTCATCCCAGTGCTTTGGGAGCCCAAGGCCAGCAGCTAGCCCAAGCCCAAGGGAAGAGACCCTCCCGGGCACCTAAGCGAGAGCTCCTCACTACCATCCATCCCAAATTAGCCAGGCTCCCAAAGGGTGGCTCCCGCCTGTCCTTCTGGCTCCTCGGAGGGCCGGGGAAAATCTTGTGGACCCCAATGGCCCAAGGCTACAGTGGCCAGGAGGGAGCCACCACCACTGCCCTCTATCCTGGGAGATGGAGTGAGACTCTGACTCAAAAGAAAAAATGAAAAATAGAAAAAAAATAAGAGCATCCATATGTGTATGGAGTTGGGATCTTTGTGAACAGACAGAGATAATTTGGGAAGGAGGTGCACACTTGGGCCTAGAGTTCCCAATAGATGGTGGGTTGGCAGAAAATCAGGCTGTGGCTTTGGGAGGCTGAGGCAGGGGACCACTGGAACCTGGGAGTTCGAGATCAGCCTGGGCCACATAGTGAGACCGCATCACTCCCTGTAATGCAAACATTGGAGTCACATGCGGTGGCACCCATGGTCCTGGCTACACTGGGGGCAGAGGACTCTCTCTCAGGGCGTTCCTTTGTGTCACCCCTGCTGACACAACGTGTGAGTCCAGGCTAGGCACTGTGGCTCACAGCCATCAGCCCTGTGCTCTGGGAGGCCGAGGCAGGAGGCTGACTATGTCCAGTGGTCAGAGACCAGTCAGACGATGTGGTCAAACCTCGTCTTGACGATATTTCCACAAATTCGAGTCAGACGTGGTTGCCCCCAGAATTCCGACTGATTGGGAGCCAATGCAGAAGGATCCATGTGCGCCTCAGGTCGAGGCCCCAGAAGCCACGATCAGGTCGTTGCACCTCAGCCCAGCCAATGGAGACTCTGGCTACAAAAAAGGGCTTCCCACGTGCATCATGATAGGCATCAATGACTCCTGTGGAAAAGGTCCCTGTGGGTGAGGGATGATGGAGTGATTGGGAGAGGAAGGGGCCCACCTCCACCCGAAAGTGGCAGACCCAGCAACCGGAACCTGGGCTGGCTGCAGCTTTCCCAAATTGCCTAGATCACTCTGTGCCTGATGACTGCCCTAACTCGGAGCCTTCTGTTCTGTGATCTCACATGTGTCTTTGCCCTGGGGCACTTTTGTGGGGATTGAAGGCAGGCCTTCTGGGACATGTGACCAAAGGTACAGGAGGGACATGCTGATTGCCATCTTTGAAACCTCCTGTGAATGACTGGTGGGAAAGTCACTCTTCCTCTCCCATCCCTGAGGGTGACTCCTCATGCTGGGTGGCAGGGGTGCTGGTGGTTTCGTTGGTGGTGACTATTATTATTTGAAGTTGGAATCCTGTTCTGTCACCCAGACCAGAGTGCAGGCACACACTCACAGTCACTGTGGACTCCACAGGCCGGGCTCAGGCGATCCTCCCACCTCGGCCCCCTGAGTGACTGGAACCACAGGCCTGCGCCACCACACCCGGCTAATCTTTGGATTTATTTTTGATGGCCGAGACAAGGTCTCATCCAGTGTCCCAAGCTGGTCTCAGACACGCAGGCTTAGGCCGTCCACTCACTTTGGCCTCCAAAAGGCCAGAATGCCAGTCTGAGTCCCTGAGTCCATCCTGTGGTTGTTCTGGTGGTGTTTGGTGTTATTATTCTGAGTCAGAGTCCCACTCTGTCACCCAGGCCACAGTGCATGGGCCTGCTGTCAGCCACCACAGCCTCCACCCGCTGGGCTCTGGTGATCCTACCACTGCAATCTCCTGAATGACTGCAATGACAGGCATGCGTCACCACGCTCAGCTCAAATTTTAGCTTCTTGTTGAGACGAGGTCTCACCAAGGTGCCCAGAAGTTCTTGAACGAGGAGGCTTAGGCAATGCTCTTGCCTCAACCTCCCAGAGTGTCATGATAATAGGCATGAGCACCCACATCCAGCCTCCACACCCCTCTCGGGCCCCACCATGAGGCCCGCTCCCTTCAGACAACCTGACACCCCAGAGACGGGGTCAGAGTCTGCTACCAAGCCCATGCCAGGGGAGCGCCTGTCACAGGGGCATGTCTTCACCAGGACACCCAACCCTCTGCACGCCTCAGTCCACAGGATGGACTTGGTTGCTCCTCCCAGGGGATGCCCTATTACAGGACTCCCTGGACTTCTACATCAAGATAATTAATTAGCGGATGCCTTGACAAAATCAGTCATGTACCCTCTCGTTGTAGATTATTTAGTCAATCAAGCTCAGTAATCCCATAAAATTCATAACCAAAACGTTGCAGCTTTAAGGCTTCAGTTTCACATTCCAAGCTAAACGTCTAGACAAATGGTAAAATATGTCCTACTTCTAATAAGCCCCTCCCCTCAGGAGTTAACCCCCACAGATTAAAACCTAATGCTTTGTGGCAATTGGATTTTACTCATTTTCAAAGTTTTCGAAAATTGTCATTTCTAAATGTGACAGTGGATACATTATTCCATGTAATTTTAACCTTACACAGAACTGGGGAAGCCTATAAAGATGCAGTCCAATATTTATTATTTTGTTTTTCACAGCTGGTTATTCCTAAACAATTAAAAACTGATAATGCTTTTCCTTATGCATCCAAAGCTTTTCAGTCATTTTGTACCCAGTTTTGACATCTCTCATTCTACAGGAATTCTGTAAAATCCTCAAGATCAAGCTATAGTTGAGAGAGCCCATCAAACGTTAAATAATCATATAATTAAATTGCAGGAAGGGGACTTTAGATATAGTTCTCCCCATAATATCATAAATGATGCTATGTTTGTAACTAATCATCTGGTTTCGACTCCAAAGGGCATTCAGCTATGATAAGTATTGGAGTCCTGAGAATACTGTTAAACCAATGGTAAAATGGAAAGATATTCTTACCAGTCAATGGAAAGGGACCAATGTCTTTTTAACATGTGGGAGAGGATATACTTGTGTTTTTCCCCAGGACCTACCCTAATCTATTTGGGCACAGGTCGTCTAATTAGACATTTCCAGCCCCCCACCCCCATCAAGGTACAGACAGATGACACATAAATAACGCCATCTGTCTGAGTTGGATGCAGATGATGAAGAGAAAGTGTTGGTGCCAAAGCTGTAATGTCTCATCATTCAACAATCACTTCCTCCTCCACCAACTCGACCAAAGACATCTCATCGTTTGTCATCTCCCACTCCTCCACCCAGACATTTCTATCGAGGTGTTTTGACTAGACAGTGCAGACTGCCCACATGGGGGCAAATCAAGGTGCTCACTCATGACGCCAAGGATCTGGTTCACTCTGAAAACACTTCCCTCACTCTTAAACACTTGTTGCTATGCTGGCTATTATATCGTGCCAGGATGGTTGCATTTATTCAGAAAAAATCTAATTTGGCTTATATTCCAAACCCTCCAGTGTTCCAGCCTGTTACTTGGGATGGTGATATTATTACTGTTTTTACTAATCATTACTCTTTACTAAGAGGCCCCACTTTTTTTTCATCATAAGTCAAAACTGTTATTAATCATAATTTTTCTTTTTCAGGTTGTTCTAGTTCTCCTCCAATACGTTTTAGTTTACCTAAAAAATCAGAACGCTCCCTTGATATTTTGGGTTGTTTAAACTCCCGTATAAAATCTATGGTAACTTATAGCCCTTCTTATCTTCCCAGAATGGCAAATGACGATATAATTGGTTTCTTAAATTGTTGATGCCTGGGGACTCTGACCCTAAATTATCAACCAGGGCTCAGGAGGATCACCTGAGCCCTACAGGTTGAGGCACCTGTAGCCACATTTGTGCCTCTGTGTACCAGTCTGGCCAATGGAGAGACTGGTGATAAAAATGACGCCTCCCACGTGCATCATGACGGGCGTCCATGGCTCCCCAGGGAATATCCACGTGGGTGGGGGACGATGGACTGATTGGGAGAGGAAGGGGGCCCTACCCCCACCTGAAGGTGGCTCGGGGCTGTCTGTTCCATGAACTCACATGCATCTTTGCCATGTGACTTGAGTGTGGGGGTGGAGGCAGGCCTTCTGGATCACGTGACTGAAGGCGAGTGCTGGACATGCCAGTGGCCACCTTTGAAACCTCCCATGAAAGACAGTCCAGAAAGTTTCTTTCCTATCCCATCCCTGAGGGAGACTCCTCGCACTGGGTGTGAGGGGTAGTGGTGGTGGAGGTGGTGGTGATTATTATTTGGAGGTGGAATCCCTCTCTTCCACCAAGGCTGGAGCACAGGGTGGTCACCATAAACTCCACCTGCAGGACTCAGGAGATCCTCCCACCTTGGCCCCCGGTGTAGGTGGAACCACAGGCCTGCGCCACCTCACCTGGCTAATTTTTGGCTTAATTTTTGATGACTGAGATGAGATCTAGCCCTGTGTCCCAGTCTGGGGTCTAACCCACAGGCTCAGGCTGTCCACTTGCCTGGGCCTCTGAAGAGCTGGGATGCCAGGCTGAGACCCTGATCCTGGCCTGTGGTTATGATGGTGGTGGTGGTTGGTATTAATATTCTGACTCTGAGACCCACTCTGTCACCCAGGTCATAGTGCAGGGGCCAGCTCTCGGCCACCATGGTCTCCACAGGCTGGGCTCTGGTGATACTCCCACCATTGCCTCCCAAGTGCCGGTAAAGACAAGCGTCTGCCACCACGTTTGGCTCATATTTTTGGCTTCTTGTAGAGACGAGGTCTTGCCAAGGTGCCCAGGCTTGTCTCCAATACAATGGCTCAGGCCATCTTCTTGCTCCTGCTCCCATAGCACTGGGATGACAGACCTAAGCCTCCGCCCCTGGCCTCCACACCCTTCTTGGGGGCCAACCCCAAAGACCGCTTGCTTATGACAACATGGGATCTCAGAGAGGGCAGCTGGAGTCACCCGCCCAACCCTACCCTTGGGGAGCGTCTGGCACAGGGGCCTGTCTCTGCTGGGCCGCCAACCCTTTCATCCTTCTTCATCCCCAGGGTGGACCAGCAGGCTCTCTCAAGGGCTGCATTGGGGAAAGGGAGG
>NW_007160695.1:8728-17380 GCF_000164805.1 Carlito syrichta | reverse complement strand
TTTTTCCTGGTTGTAAAGCCAGTTATCATGTGACCAAACAACACACAGTTGAGAATATTTTTTGGACAGGCTCTGGCTCTGTGGTCCGGTTTCAGGCCCATGGACATGACCCTCGTTCACTGCCAGCCTCGAATTGTGAGCTCGGGCAATCTTCCCTCCTGAGCATCCGGAGCGACTGGCATGACAGGCACCTCATCCCCAGACCCACTGCTTGTGTGAGTGCAGATACGGGGTCTCCGTGCATTGCACAGGGCTGTCCTTGGGCTCCTGTGCTCCAGACATCCTCCTCACTCAGACTCCCAGAGTGCTGAGATTCCAGGCATGTGCTGCCACACCTGGCCTTCTGATTCATTTTCAATGATGGATTGTGACCGGGATTGGGGGCTCAGCCTCGTCATCCCAGTGCTTTGGGAGCCCAAGGCCAGCAGCTAGCCCAAGCCCAAGGGAAGAGACCCTCCCGGGCACCTAAGCGAGAGCTCCTCACTACCATCCATCCCAAATTAGCCAGGCTCCCAAAGGGTGGCTCCCGCCTGTCCTTCTGGCTCCTCGGAGGGCCGGGGAAAATCTTGTGGACCCCAATGGCCCAAGGCTACAGTGGCCAGGAGGGAGCCACCACCACTGCCCTCTATCCTGGGAGATGGAGTGAGACTCTGACTCAAAAGAAAAAATGAAAAATAGAAAAAAAATAAGAGCATCCATATGTGTATGGAGTTGGGATCTTTGTGAACAGACAGAGATAATTTGGGAAGGAGGTGCACACTTGGGCCTAGAGTTCCCGATAGATGGTGGGTTGGCAGAAAATCAGGCTGTGGCTTTGGGAGGCTGAGGCAGGGGACCACTGGAACCTGGGAGTTCGAGATCAGCCTGGGCCACATAGTGAGACCGCATCACTCCCTGTAATGCAAACATTGGAGTCACATGCGGTGGCACCCATGGTCCTGGCTACACTGGGGGCAGAGGACTCTCTCTCAGGGCGTTCCTTTGTGTCACCCCTGCTGACACAACGTGTGAGTCCAGGCTAGGCACTGTGGCTCACAGCCATCAGCCCTGTGCTCTGGGAGGCCGAGGCAGGAGGCTGACTATGTCCAGTGGTCAGAGACCAGTCAGACGATGTGGTCAAACCTCGTCTTGACGATATTTCCACAAATTCGAGTCAGACGTGGTTGCCCCCAGAATTCCGACTGATTGGGAGCCAATGCAGAAGGATCCATGTGCGCCTCAGGTCGAGGCCCCAGAAGCCACGATCAGGTCGTTGCACCTCAGCCCAGCCAATGGAGACTCTGGCTACAAAAAAGGGCTTCCCACGTGCATCATGATAGGCATCAATGACTCCTGTGGAAAAGGTCCCTGTGGGTGAGGGATGATGGAGTGATTGGGAGAGGAAGGGGCCCACCTCCACCCGAAAGTGGCAGACCCAGCAACCGGAACCTGGGCTGGCTGCAGCTTTCCCAAATTGCCTAGATCACTCTGTGCCTGATGACTGCCCTAACTCGGAGCCTTCTGTTCTGTGATCTCACATGTGTCTTTGCCCTGGGGCACTTTTGTGGGGATTGAAGGCAGGCCTTCTGGGACATGTGACCAAAGGTACAGGAGGGACATGCTGATTGCCATCTTTGAAACCTCCTGTGAATGACTGGTGGGAAAGTCACTCTTCCTCTCCCATCCCTGAGGGTGACTCCTCATGCTGGGTGGCAGGGGTGCTGGTGGTTTCGTTGGTGGTGACTATTATTATTTGAAGTTGGAATCCTGTTCTGTCACCCAGACCAGAGTGCAGGCACACACTCACAGTCACTGTGGACTCCACAGGCCGGGCTCAGGCGATCCTCCCACCTCGGCCCCCTGAGTGACTGGAACCACAGGCCTGCGCCACCACACCCGGCTAATCTTTGGATTTATTTTTGATGGCTGAGACAAGGTCTCATCCAGTGTCCCAAGCTGGTCTCAGACACGCAGGCTTAGGCCGTCCACTCACTTTGGCCTCCAAAAGGCCAGAATGCCAGTCTGAGTCCCTGAGTCCATCCTGTGGTTGTTCTGGTGGTGTTTAGTGTTATTATTCTGAGTCAGAGTCCCACTCTGTCACCCAGGCCACAGTGCATGGGCCTGCTGTCAGCCACCACAGCCTCCACCCGCTGGGCTCTGGCGATCCTACCACTGCAATCTCCTGAATGACTGCAATGACAGGCATGCATCACCACGCTCAGCTCAAATTTTAGCTTCTTGTTGAGACGAGGTCTCACCAAGGTGCCCAGAAGTTCTTGAACAAGGAGGCTTAGGCAATGCTCTTGCCTCAACCTCCCAGAGTGTCATGATAATAGGCATGAGCACCCACATCCAGCCTCCACACCCCTCTCGGGCCCCACCATGAGGCCCGCTCCCTTCAGACAACCTGACACCCCAGAGACGGGGTCAGAGTCGGCTACCAAGCCCATGCCAGGGGAGCGCCTGTCACAGGGGCATGTCTTCACCAGGACACCCAACCCTCTGCATGCCTCAGTCCACAGGATGGACTTGGTTGCTCCTCCCAGGGGATGCCCTATAACAGGACTCCCTGGACTTCTACATCAATACTTAATTAGCGGATGCCTTGACAAATCAGTCATGTACCCTCTCGTGTAGATTATTTAGTCATCAAGCTCAGTAATCCCATAAAATTCATCACCAAAACGTTGCAGCTTTAAGGCTTCAGTTTCACATTCCAAGAGAAACGTCTAGACAAATGGTAAAATATGTCCTACTTCTAATAAGCCCCTCCCCTCAGGAGTTAACCCCCACAGGTTAAAACCTAGTGCTTTGTGGCAATTGGATTTTACTCATTTCCAAAGTTTTCGAAAATTGTCATTTCTAAATGTGACAGTGGATACATTATTCCATGTAATTTTAACCTTGCACAGAACTGGGGAAGCCTATAAAGATGCAGTCCAATATTTATTATTTTGTTTTTCACAGCTGGTTATTCCTAAACAATTAAAAACTGATAATGCTTTTCCTTATGCATCCAAAGCTTTTCAGTCATTTTGTACCCAGTTTTGACATCTCTCATTCTACAGGAATTCTGTATAATCCTCAAGATCAAGCTATAGTTGAGAGAGCCCATCAAACATTAAATAATCATATAATTAAATTGCAGGAAGGGGACTTTAGATATAGTTCTCCCCATAATATCATAAATGATGCTATGTTTGTAACTAATCATCTGGTTTCGACTCCAAAGGGCATTCAGCTATGATAAGTATTGGAGCCCTGAGAATACTGTTAAACCAATGGTAAAATGGAAAGATATTCTTACCAGTCAATGGAAAGGGACCAATGTCTTTTTAACATGTGGGAGAGGATATACTTGTGTTTTTCCCCAGGACCTACCCTAATCTATTTGGGCACAGGTCGTCTAATTAGACATTTCCAGCCCCCCACCCCCATCAAGGTACAGATAGATGACACATAAATAACGCCATCTGTCTGAGTTGGATGCGGATGATGAAGAGAAAGTGTTGGTGCCAAAGCTGTAATGTCTCATCATTCAACAATCACTTCCTCCTCCACCAACTCGACCAAAGACATCTCATCGTTTGTCATCTCCCACTCCTCCACCCAGACATTTCTATCGAGGTGTTTTGACTAGACAGTGCAGACTGCCCACATGGGGGCAAATCAAGGTGCTCACTCATGACGCCAAGGATCTGGTTCACTCTGAAAACACTTCCCTCACTGTTAAACACTTGTTGCTATGCTGGCTATTATATCGTGCCAGGATGGTTGCATTTATTCAGAAAAAATCTAATTTGGCTTATATTCCAAACCCTCCAGTGTTCCAGCCTGTTACTTGGGATGGTGATATTATTACTGTTTTTACTAATCATTACTCTTTACTAAGAGGCCCCACTTTTTTTTCATCATAAGTCAAAACTGTTATTAATCATAATTTTTCTTTTTCAGGTTGTTCTAGTTCTCCTCCAATACGTTTTAGTTTACCTAAAAAATCAGAACGCTCCCTTGATATTTTGGGTTGTTTAAACTCCCGTATAAAATCTATGGTAACTTATAGCCCTTCTTATCTTCCCAGAATGGCAAATGACGATATAATTGGTTTCTTAAATTGTTGATGCCTGGGGACTCTGACCCTAAATTATCAACCAGGGCTCAGGAGGATCACCTGAGCCCTACAGGTTGAGGCACCTGTAGCCACATTTGTGCCTCTGTGTACCAGTCTGGCCAATGGAGAGACTGGTGATAAAAATGACGCCTCCCACGTGCATCATGACGGGCGTCCATGGCTCCCCAGGGAATATCCACGTGGGTGGGGGACGATGGACTGATTGGGAGAGGAAGGGGGCCCTACCCCCACCTGAAGGTGGCTCGGGGCTGTCTGTTCCATGAACTCACATGCATCTTTGCCATGTGACTTGATTGTGGGGGGTGGAAGGCAGGCCTTCTAGATCACGTGACTGAAGGCGAGTGCTGGACATGCCCAGTGGCCACCTTTGAAACCTCCCATGAAAGACAGTCCAGAAAGTTTCTTTCCTATCCCATCCCTGAGGGAGACTCCTCGCACTGGGTGTGAGGGGTAGTGGTGGTGGAGGTGGTGGTGATTATTATTTGGAGGTGGAATCCCTCTCTTCCACCAAGGCTGGAGCACAGGGTGGTCACCATAAACTCCACCTGCAGGACTCAGGAGATCCTTCCACCTTGGCTCCCGGTGTAGGTGGAACCACAGGCCTGCGCCACCTCACCTGGCTAAGTTTTGGCTTAATTTTTGATGACTGAGATGAGATCTAGCCCTGTGTCCCAGTCTGGGGTCTAACCCACAGGCTCAGGCTGTCCACTTGCCTGGGCCTCTGAAGAGCTGGGATGCCAGGCTGAGACCCTGATCCTGGCCTGTGGTTATGATGGTGGTGGTGGTTGGTATTAATATTCTGACTCTGAGACCCACTCTGTCACCCAGGTCATAGTGCAGGGGCCAGCTCTCGGTCACCATGGTCTCCACAGGCTGGGCTCTGGTGATACTCCCACCATTGCCTCCCAAGTGCCGGTAAAGACAAGCGTCTTCCACCACGTTTTGCTCATATTTTTGGCTTCTTGTAGAGACGAGGTCTTGCCAAGGTGCCCAGGCTTGTCTCCAATACAATGGCTCAGGCCATCTTCTTGCTCCTGCTCCCATAGCACTGGGATGACAGACCTAAGCCTCCGCCCTTGGCCTCCACACCCTTCTTGGGGGCCAACCCCAAAGACCGCTTGCTTATGACAACATGGGATCTCAGAGAGGGCAGCTGGAGTCACCCGCCCAACCCTACCCTTGGGGAGCGTCTGGCACAGGGGCCTGTCTCTGCTGGGCCGCCAACCCTTTCATCCTTCTTCATCCCCAGGGTGGACCAGCAGGCTCCTCTCAAGGGCTGCATTGGGGAAAGGGAGGGTGTAACTCTCAAGCCTTGGCAGGGGGACAGCCAGGCAACTCACACCTGTATCCTCAGCTCTCGGAAAGACCAAGACAGAAAGTTGGACAAAGTATGGGAGCTTGAGACCTGGCTGGATATCACAGCAGGCCTCCACCTCGACTTCACAAAAAACCCATAAAGCCTTGGGTGAGGGCAGGCCTCGGTGTGAGGATCACCTCTGGCTCTGAATTTAAGACCAGGCAGGAAAACCAGGATATCATCCAAATGGAAATGGGATTACCATGAATAGACAGAGATCATTTGTGAAGGAGGCACCAGCCTTGGGCCTAGAATTCCCAAAAGACAGTGGATCGGCAGAAAATTAGACTGTTGCTTTGGGAGGCCAAGCCAGGGGACTGCTGGAGCCCAGGAGTTTGGACCAGCCTGGGCCATGTAGTGAGACCTCATAGATACACAGAACACAGATAACGGAGTCACACGTGGTGGTGTCTGCGGTCCCAGACATACAGATTATGGTGGCCTCTGTCCCAGTTTGTTGCTTTGTGCCCCCCCACCAACAGAACATGCAAGTCCAGGTTTGCCACGGTTGCTCACGGCTGTCAGCCCTGTGCCCTGGGAGGCTAAGGCAGGAGGTTGTATGAGCTCAGGGGTCGGAGACCAAATTGGGAGACATGGCCAGACCCTGTCTCAGTGAGAAGCTCCCAAAATGGAGACAGACGTGGAGGACCCAGGAGTTTTGGCTGCTCGAGTCCGAGGTGGGAAGACCACCTGAGTCCAATAGGTTGAGGCCCTGGGAGCTACAATCATGCCACCATGTCTTGTCCTGGCTGACGGAGACTCCGACAACAAAAAAGAGATATCCCACGTACATCATGATGGGCATCCATGGCTCCCCAGGGAAAGGTCTGCATGGGTGGGGGACGCTGGAGTGTTCGGGATAGGAAGGTGCCCTCCCCCACAAGAAGATGCCAGACAGGGCGACCAGAACCTGGCTGGCCAAGGCATTGCCAGACTGCCTTGATCACTCTGTGCCCGACTGGAGTCCTAGCTCTGGACCGTCTGTTCCGTTAGCTCACACATGTATTTGCACAAGTGTGGGACACAAGTGTGGAGCTTTGGGGCGGGACTTCTGGGATGCATGACCAAAAGCATATGACGGACGTGCCCTGTGGCCAAGTTTGAAACCTCACGCAAAGGACAGGCTGTAAAGTGCCTTTTCCTCTCCTATCCCTGAGGGTAACTCCACGCTGGATGTCAGTGGTGGTGGTGATATTGGTGGTGGTGATTATTATTATTTGGTGTTGGAATGCCACTCTATCACTCATGTTGAAGCACAGGGGCATGCTCATGGCTACTGCGAACTCAAACTACCTCATGGCTCAGGTGATCCTCCTGACTCGGCCCCCCAAGTGGCCGGAACCACAGGCCTCCACCACCATACCTGGCTAATCTTTAGATTTCTTTTTTTATATTCGAAATGAGATATCTCCTGGTGTCTTGGGCTGGTGTCAAACCCGCAGGCTCTGGCCGTCCACTAGCCTGAGACTCTGAAAAGCCGAGATGCCAGGCTGAGCCTCTGAGCTTTCCCTGTGTTTGTGGTGGTGGTGATTGGTATTATTATTCTCAGTCGGAGTACCTCTCCTTGAACCAGCCCATGGTCTAGGGGTCTGCTCTCGGCCACCGCAGCCTGCACTGGCTGGGCTATGGCAATCCTCCCACAATGGCCTCCCAAGTGGCTGGAACAACAGGCATGTGCAAACATGCTCTGCTTTTTTAAGGCTACTTGGAGAGATGAGGTCTCGAGATGGTGCCTGGGCTGGTCTCGAACATGGGGATTCAGGTCACCCTCTCGCATTGGCCTCCCAGAACTTCTGCCAAGAAAGGCCAGGGACACATCCCTCACTCAGGGACATTTCCCCCCCAATTCCATTATTCCTGGCTCTAAAGTCAGTCCTCTTGTGAAAACACCATGCTCAGTTGAGAATCTGTGTATGGTCCTGTTTTGGGGGATAGGGTCTGTCTCTATGTCCCAAGCAGGGGGCCAGGGACACAACTGTCATTCACCACCAGCCTCAAAATCGCTGAGATGATGGGCATTTCAACCCCAGATGCCCTGTTTGAATGGGTGCAGAGATGGGGTCTCCCTGCATGGCACAGGCTGGACTTGGGCTCCTGGGCTCTAGCCATCTTCCTGCCTCAGCACCGCAGATCGTAGGATTCCAGGCATAGACCACAGCACAAGGCCTACAGATTCCTTTTCGACAAAGGTTCGAGGCCGGACTCAAGAATTTGCCTCATCATCCCATTGTTTTGGAAGGCTGAGACCAGGGGCTGGCCTGAGCCCACAGGCCGAGACCCACCCGGGCACCTCGGCGAGACCTCGTCTCTACCTTCAGTCCCAAATAAGCCTGGCGTGATGGCACATGCCTGTCCTGCCGGCTTCTCGGAGGCCAGGAAATGACTCACTGGGAACTGGTAGGCTGAGGCTATGGTACCCGGGAGTGAGCCACCACCCTCCATCCTGGTTGAAGAAGTGAGACTCTGACTAAAAAAAAAAGAAAAAGGAAAAAGGAAAAAAGAACAGCATCCATATGTGAATGGAGTTGGATTCATTGTGAACAGACAGAGATCATTTGTGAAGGAGGCCCCAGACTTGGGCCTAGAGGTCCTGAAAAACAGTGGATTGGCAGACAATCGGACTGTGACTTTGGGAGGCCGATGCAGGGGACTGCTGGAGCCCAGAGTTCGAGCCCAACCTGGACCACATAGCAAGACCTCGTCACTCCCCAGAATGCAAACACTGGAGTTGCGTGTGTGGCTCTCACAGTCCTTGATACATGGTATGTGGTGGCCTCCATCCCAAGTCATTCCTTTGCTTCATCCCCACCAACAGAATGTGTGAGTCCAGACCAGGCACCATGGCTTATGGCCGTCAGCCCTGCATCCTTGGAGGCAGAGGAAGGAGGCTTCTTGAACCCAGTGTTTGGAGACCAGCCCAGGAGATGTGGCCAGACCTTATCTTGGCAAGAGGTCCCCAAAATCGAGTCAGACTTGGTGGCCCCCAGATCACAGCTGCTTGGGGGCCAAGGTGTTTGGACTGCCTGAGCCCCGCAGGTTGAGGCCCTGGGATTCAGGATCATGCCACCACCCACAGCCCATTTGAGGGACTCAGAAGACAAAATAGATGCCTCCAATGAGTGTCACAACAGGTGGCTATGGCTCCTCAGGTAATGGTCCGAATGCACTGGGGACAATGGAGTGT
>NW_007160695.1:5294-8444 GCF_000164805.1 Carlito syrichta | reverse complement strand
GTAGACTCCACCTGCTGGGCTCAGGCGATCCTCGCATCTTGCCCCCCGATTGGCTGGAACCACAGGCTTGCACCACTATGCCCAGCTAATCTTTGGATTTATTTTTGATGACTGAGATGGGGTCTCACCCCATTTCCGGGGCTGGTGCAAACCTGAAGCATCAGGGTCTCCAAAAGATCAGGATGCCAGGCTCAGCCCCTGAGCCCAGCCTGTGGTTGTGGTGGTGGTTGGTATTATTACTCTGAGTCTTAGTCCTGTTCTGTCACCCAAGCTGGAGAGAAGGGACCTGCTCTTGACCACCAGGGCCCCCATTTGCTGGGCTGTACCAAACCTCCTGCGGCAGCCTCCCAAGTGGCTGGAATGACAGGCATGCACCACCACACTCAACTCATTTTTTGCTTTCTTCCAGAGATGAGTTCTTGTCAAGTTGCCCGGGGTTGTCTCGAATTCTGAGGCTCAAACCATACTCTCACCTTGGCCTCCCAGAGCACTGGGATGACATGGGTGAACCCCCATACCTGGCCTCCACACCCCATCAGGGCTCAACCACGAGGCCCTCACCCTTCCAGAGACCCCAAAGAAGGTGGCTGAATTCGACCGCTGAGCCGACCCTGGGGTGAGTGCCTGGCACAGGGGCGTTTCTCCACCTGGGTGCCCACCTCTCTCCCTGTCTTGTTCCCCAGGTTTAGCATGCTCACACCTCCCAGGGGCCACCTCAGGGAAAGGGAGGCTGTGACTCTCAAAACTTCAGGAGTGCAGGGATGGCCAGGCAACTCATACCTCTTTCCTTGGCATTCTGAGAAGCTGAGACGGGAAGATGTCCAGAGCCCTGGAACTCGAGACCAGGCTTGACAGCATTACAAGCCCTCAACTCGACCCCAAGCAAACTCCAGAAAACCTTGGGTGAGGGCAAGCTTCGGTGGGAGTATTGCCTCCGGCCCAGAGTTCAAGACCAGGCAGGAAAATCAGGATGCTGGCCAAATGGAAAGCCTGTGATCACAGCAGTTTGGGAGACCAAGGCCGAGAGGATGGACTGATTTGGGTGGTTTGAGAGCAGTCTGGGCAACCTAGTGAGGAAATAAAAGAAAGAAAGAAAGAAAGAAAGAAAGAAAGAAAGAAAGAAAGAAAGAAAGAAAGAAAGAAAGAAAGAAAGAAAGAAATCCATTCTCCTGCAAACCTACACTCAGTCCTTCCCCCCACAATCCCTTATGTGAGGATCCTCCAAGCTTGGCACCTTTTCGCCCCAACCTCCCCAATGGCGGCCCCTGCTTTGATGCAGGAATTTCCAATACTCCCTGCCCGGGTTCCTGCTGGCTCTCCTCTCCAAGGTGAGAAATGTGCCCCAGGCAGGACGACCTTCTGACTTGGCAACATTAACCTTATGCCAAGAAAGGCCAGGGACACATTCCTCACCTGGGACATTTCTCCCCCTTCCAATCCAATTTTTCCTGGCTCAAAAGTCAGTTGCCCTGTGAACTAACCACACACAGTTGAGAATCTGTACGATTCTGATGTTTTTGGAGACAGGGCTCATTTTCTTGGCTCCTTATAGAGACGAGGTCTTGCCAAAGTGTCGAGCTTGTCTCGAACCTGGTGGGTTAGGCCATCTTCTTGCCTCAGCCTCCCAAAGCACCAGGGTAACAAGCGTGAGCCCCATGCTCGGCCTTCACACCCCTCACTGGGCCCCACCGTGATGCCTGTTTCCTTCAGATGACCTGGGACTCCAGAGCGGGCAGCCCAATTCGTCCACCAAGCCTGACCTGGGGGAGCGCCTGGGTCAGGGATGTGTCATAACTGGGGCACCCACCCCTCCACTCGCCTCATTCCTCATGGTGGACCTGCTCACTCCTGCAAGGGGCTGCCTTCCAGAAGAAAGGTTGAGACTCTAAAGCCTTCATGGGGGAGATGGCCAGGCAACTCACCCCTGTCTCCTCAGCACTAGGGGAGTCCAAGATGGGAAGAAGGCCTGAGCCCAGGAGCTTGAGACCAGGCAGGACACTACAGCAGTCCTGCACCTCGACCCAAAGCAAAACCCAGAAAACCTTGGGTGAGTGTAGGCCTCAGTGGGAGGATCTTATTTCAAGACAAGGCAGGAAGATCAGGATGTCGACCAAATAAAAAGCCCATGATGGCATCTGTTTGTGAGACCCCGGATGAAAGGTTGACCCTAGTTGTGTGGTTTGAGAGCAGCCTGGGCAACCTAGTGAGGAAAGAAAAGAAAGAAATAGAGAGAGAGAGAGAGAGAGAGAGAGAGAGAGAGAGAGAGAGAGAGAAAGAAAGAAAGAAAGAAAGAAAGAAAGAAAGAAAGAAAGAAGGAAGGAAGGAAGAAAGGAAAGAAACCATTCTCCTGCAAACCTTCTGCCCTCAGTGCTTCCCCTCCCACCACCCCACATGTGAAGTTCCCTCAAGCTCTGCACCTTCCAGCCCCAAACCCCCACAATTGCTGACCCCACATTGTTGTGGGAGTTCCTGAGTTTCCCTTGCCGGGTTCCTGCCAGCTCTCCTCTCTGAGCTGAGAAATGTGACCCAGGCAGGCTGACCCTCTGACTCAGCATCAAGAACCTCTGCCAAGAAAGGCCAAAGACACATCTCTCATCCATGGACAGTTATTCCCCCCCCCAATACCATTTCTCCTAGCTCTGGAATCTGTTTATGATTCTGAACTTTTTGAAGACAGGGTCTGGCTCTGTGTCCTAGACTGGGGCCCAGACTGGGGCTCTGTGTCCTAGACTGGGTCCTAGACTGGGACCACCATTCACTGCCAGCTTCGAAATCACGGGCTCTGAAGATCCTCCCTTCTCAGCCTCCAGAGTTGCCAGCAAGATGGGCACCTTGACCCCAGAATGCCGAGATGGAGTCTCCCTGCATGGCACGGCTGGCTTTGGGTTCCTGGTCTCCAGTCATCCATATTGCCTTGGCCTCCCAGAGCAGAAGGATTCCAGGTATGGGCCACCACAACAGGTCTTCTGGATTGTTTTTGATGAAGGTTTGTGGCCGGGTTTGGAACTCAGCCTCGTCCTCCCAGCCCTTTGGGAGACAGATTCCAGTGGCTGGCCCAAGGCCATGGGGCTGAGACCCACCTGGGCACCTGGGTGAGACATCTCTACCATCCATCCCAATGAGCTGTGTATGGTGGCACCATCCTATTGT
>NW_007160695.1:0-4883 GCF_000164805.1 Carlito syrichta | reverse complement strand
CTGACAACATGTGAAAGTCCTGGCCAGGCACCATGGCTAACGGCCATTAGCCCCATGCCATGGGAGGCCAAGGTGGGAGGCTCCCTGATCCCTGGGGTTGTATACCAGCACAAAAAAAGGTGGCCAGACCTCATCTCAGTGAAAGGTCCCCAAAAATCGAATCGGGTGTGCTGTCCCCCAGAGTACCAGCTGCTCAGGGGCTGAGGCAGGAGGACCACCTGATCCCCGCATATGATGGTCCCAGGATACACGATCATGCCACCATGACCCCACCTGGCTGATGGAGACACCTCCCATGAGTGTCACGATGGGCATCCACAGATCCCCAGGGAAAGGTCAATGGAGTGTTGCATTGGCAAGGGATGATGGAGTGATCATGAAAGGAAGGGGCCCTCCTGCATGAATGTGGCAGACAGGGTGACCAGAACCTGGGCTGGTCATAGTGTTTCTAGACTGCCTTGATTGCTCTGTGCCCTATGGCCACCCTAACTTAGAGCCATCTGTTCTGTGAGCTCACACTTGTCTTTCCCATGGGGCACAAGTGTGGAGGGTGGAGGCAAGTCTTTTGGGATCCACTGCCAAAGATGCGGGATGGATGTGCCCAGTGGCCGCCTCTGAAACCTCCTACAAACAAAAGATGGGAAAGTCTTTTATCTTCTGCCAATCCTGAGGGTGACTCCTCGTGCTGGGTGGCAGGGTTGGTGGGGGTGGCAGTGGTGATGATTATTATTATTTGGAGTCGGAGGTCTGTGCTACCACACCTGGCTAGTCTTTGGATATATATTTTGATGGCCAAGACGAGGTCTAGCCCAGTGTCAAGGGCTGGTCACAAACCCGTAGGCTCAGGCCATCCACTCGCCTTGGCCTCTGAAGGGCCAGGATGGCAGACTGAGCCCCTGACCCCAGCCTGTGGTTGTGGTGGTGGTGGTTGGTATTATTATTCTGAGTTGCAGTCCCACTCTGTTACCAAGGTCAGAGGACAGGGGCCTGCTCTTGCCACTGCAGCCTCCACCATCTAGGCTCAGGCTATCCCTAGTGGTTGGAATGAAACGTGTGAGCCACTACACTCAGCTCATTTAGTTGGTTTGTTACAGAGACGAAATCTCACCAAGGTTCCCAGATTGGACTCGTATGCGGTGGCTCTGGCCATCCTCTTGCCTCTGCCTCCCAAAGGCTGGGGTGACAGGCATGAGCCCCCACACACAGCCTTCTCACCCCTCCCGGGACCCCACTGTGAGACCCGCTCCCTTCAGATGACTCAGGACCACTGAGAGGGGAACCAGAGTCACCTGCCGAGTCCACACCATGGCAGAGCCAGGAGCAGGGACGTGTCTCTGCCAGGACACCCAGACCTTTGCCCCCCTCTTTTCCCAGGGTGGACCCACTTGCTCTTCCAAGGGCCAACACATGCAAAGAGAGGGCGTGACTCTCAAACTTTCATGGAGGGGGACGGCTGGGTGACTCTCACCTGTCTCCTTGGCACTCAGGGAGGAAGACCAGGATGTCGACCAAATTGAAAGCCTGTGATCGCAGCCGTTTGGGAGACCAAGGCTGAGAGGGTGGCCTGAGTTGGAAGGTTTGAGAGCAGCTTGGGCAATCTTGTGAGGAACGAAAAGAAAGAAAGAAAGAAAGAAAGAAAGAAAGGAAAGAAAGAAAGGAAGAAAGAAAGGAAGGAAGGAAGGAAGGAAGGAAGGAAGGAAGGAAGGAAGGAAGGAAAGAAGGAGAAAGAAAAGAAAGGAAGGAAGGAAAGAAAGAAAGTTAGAAAGAAAGCCCTCAGCGCTTTCCCCTGCCAAGTCCACATGTTAGGTTCCTCCAAGCTTGGCAACATCCAGCCCCAACTCCCCCAATGGCTTCTCCCACTTTGGGGTGGGAGTTCCCTGGTTCCCTGGCCTGGTTCCTGCCGGCTCTCACTCTGAGGTGAGAAACATGCCCCAGGCAGGCTGACCCTCTGATTCAGCAACGAGGACCTTCTGCCGAGAAATGCCAGGGACACATCCCTCACCCGGGGAATTTTCGTCCCCTATTCCTATTTTTCCTGACTCTAAAGTCAGTCGTCCTGGGAACACATCATGTGCAGTTGAGAATCTGTGTATGATTCTGATGTTTTTGGAGACAGGGTCTGGCTCTGTGAACCTGGCTGGGGCCCAACAACATGACAATTGTTCAATGCCAGCCTCGAAATTACGGGATCCAGCGATTCTCCTGCCTCAGACTCCAGAGTTGTTGGCACAACGGGCACCTTGACACCAGACCCCCTGTTTGGATGGTTGCAGAGATTGGGTATCCCTGCATGACCCGGGCTGGTCTTGGACTCCTGGGCTCCAGGCATCCTCCTGTCTTGGGCTCACAGAGCACTGAGATTCCAGGCATGGGCCACCACACCAGGCCTTCTGGTTCATTTTTGACAAAGGATGGAGGCTGGACTCAGGGGCTCAGCCTCGTCATCCCAGCACTTTGGGATGAGGCCAGTCATGCCCGCAGGCCATAACCCACCTGGGCTCCTCAGAACGACCTCGTCTCTACCCTTCATTCGAAAGGAGCCAGGTGTGCTGGCACATGCCTGTCGTTTCAGCTCCTCAGAAGGCTGTGGAAAGGCTTTCCAGAGCCCAGTGGACTGAGGCTGTGGTGGCCAGGAGTGAACCTCTATCCTCCAGCCTGGGCATCGAAGTGAGAATCCAACTAAAAGAAAAAAAGGAAAAAGGAAAAAAAAGAAGAGCATCCATTTGTGTATGGCGTGGGGATCATCCTGAACAGACAGAAATCAATTGGGAAGGAGGCCCCAACCCTGGGTCTCTAGTTCCTATAAGATGGTGGATCAGCAGACAATCAGTCTGTGGCTTTGTAGACCAAGGCAGGTGAATACTGAAGCCTGGGAGTGCGAGACTAACCTAGACCATGTAGCAAGAACTTGTCAATGCCCAGAACACAAACACTGGAGTCACAAGTGGTGGTGCCCTTGGTCCCGACTACACGGGATGTGGTGACCTCCACCCAGGGGCATTCCTTTGCAACATCCCCGCCGAAAGAATGTGCAAGTCCAGGCCAGGTGCCATGGCTGGCAGCCATCAGCTCTTTGCCCTGGGAAGTAGAGGCAGGAGGCTGCCTGTGCCCAGGGATCAGAGACCATCCTGGGCGATGTGGTCAGACCTCTTCTTGGTGAGTGGTCCCCAAAATGGAGTCAGGCATTTTGGCCTCCCTATTTCTGGCTACTCGGGGACCGTGGTGGGCGGAGAGCCTGAGCCCCGTAAATTAAGGACCCTGGAGTCAAGATTGAGCCACTGTGCCCAAGCCTGGCTGATGGGGACTCTGGCAAATAAAAGACACCTACCACATGTGTCATGTTGGGCGTCCATGGTTCCCCAGGGAAAGGTTCACTTGTGGGGGTGATGATGGAGTGATCGGGAGAGGAAGGAGCCCTCTCCCCACCCAAAGATGGCAGGCAGGGTGACCAGAACCTGGGCTGGCTGCTGCTCTGCTGGACCACCTTGACCACTCTGTGCTCGATGGCTGCCCTAGCTCAGGGTCATCTGTTCCATGAGCTCACACAAGTCTTGGTTGTGGGGCAAGAGTGTGGACCCTCCTGGGAAACATGGCCAAAACCAAGAGACAGATGTGTCCAGTGGCCACCTTTGAAACCTCCCACGAATGACAGGCCAGAAATTGCTTTTTCCTCTCCTAGCCCTGAGGGTGACTCCTCATCCTGGGTGGCTGGGTTGGTGGTGGTGGTGGTGCTGGTGATCATTATTATTTGGAGTCGGAATCCTGACTGTCACCCAGGCTGGAGGGCAGCGGCACATTCACGGCCACCGTGGACTCCACCTGCCTGGCTAAGGCGATCCTCCTGCCTCGGCTCCCCGAGTGGCTGGAACCACAGGCCTGCATTGCCACGCCTGGCTAATCTTTTGATTTATTTTTGATGAACCAAGATGAGGTCTCACCCCATATCCCAGGATGGTGTTGAACCTGCAGGCTCAGGTCCTCCACTCTTCTGGGCCTCCAAAGTGGCAGGATGCCAGGCTGAGCCCCTGAGCCCGGCCTGTGGTTGTGGTGGGGCTGGTTGTTTATATTATTATTCTGAGTCTGAGTCTTGCTCTCTCGCCCAGACCGGAGTGCAGGGGCCCGCTCTCAGCCACTGTGGCCTCCACTGTCTGGGCTCTGGCAGTACTTCAGTCATGGCCTCCCGAGTGACTGGAATGACAGATGAGTGCCACCACACTCGGCTCATTTTTTTGCCTTCTTACAGCGATGATGTCTCGCTAGGGTAGCTGGGCTTTTCTCAAACATGGGGACTGAGGTCATCATCTTGCCTTGGCCTCCCAGAGCACTGGGATGACAAGCATGAGCCCCCACATCTGACCTCCACACCCCTCTCTGGCCCCATGGCAAGGCCCACTTCCTTCCAATGACCCAGGACCCTGGAGAGGTAAAAGAGAGTTGACAGCGAGGCCTCTCTGAGGGGAGCGCTTGGCACAGGTGCGTGTCTCAGCCAGGCCACCCACCCCTCCATCTGTCTTTTTCCCCAGGGTGTACATGCTTGTTCCTCCCAGGGGCCACCTAGGGGAAAGAGAGTGCATTACTCTCAAACCTTTGGCACCCGTGGTGGCTGAGACGGGAACATGGCCAGAACCCACAAGCTCAAGACCCAGATGGACACCATAGCAAGCCCCTACTACGATCCCAAGCAAAACCCAGAAAACCTTGGGTGAGGACAGGCCTTAAGCGAGAGGATCTCATCTGGACCAGAATTCAAGACCAGGGAGGAAGATCAGGATGTCGACCAAATGGAAAGCCTGTGATCGCTAACAGTTTTGGAGTCCCCTGCTGAGAGGATGGCCTGAGTTGGGCAGTTTGAAATCAGCCTGGGCAACCTAGTGAGAAAACAA
>NW_007160694.1:0-3722 GCF_000164805.1 Carlito syrichta | reverse complement strand
CAGGGTGGACCCACTTGCTCTTACAAGGGCCAACACATGCAAAGAGAGGGCGTGACTCTCAAACTTTCATGGAGGGGGACGGCTGGGTGACTCTCACCTGTCTCCTTGGCACTCAGGGAGGAAGACCAGGATGTCGACCAAATTGAAAGCCTGTGATCGCAGCCGTTTGGGAGACCAAGGCTGAGAGGGTGGCCTGAGTTGGAAGGTTTGAGAGCAGCTTGGGCAATCTTGTGAGGAACGAAAAGAAAGAAAGAAAGAAAGAAAGAAAGAAGGAAAGAAAGAAAGGAAGAAAGAAAGGAAGGAAGGAAGGAAGGAAGGAAGGAAGGAAGGAAGGAAGGAAGGAAAGAAGGAGAAAGAAAAGAAAGGAAGGAAGGAAAGAAAGAAAGTTAGAAAGAAAGCCCTCAGTGCTTTCCCCTGCCAAGTCCACATGTTAGGTTCCTCCAAGCTTGGCAACATCCAGCCCCAACTCCCCCAATGGCTTCTCCCACTTTGGGGTGGGAGTTCCCTGGCTCCCTGGCCTGGTTCCTGCTGGCTCTCACTCTGAGGTGAGAAACATGCCCCAGGCAGGCTGACCCTCTGATTCAGCAACGAGGACCTTCTGCCAAGAAATGCCAGGGACACATCCCTCACCCGGGGAATTTTCTTCCCCTATTCCTATTTTTCCTGACTCTAAAGTCAGTCGTCCTGGGAACACATCATGTGCAGTTGAGAATCTGTGTATGATTCTGATGTTTTTGGAGACAGGGTCTGGCTCTGTGAACCTGGCTGGGGCCCAGCAACATGACAATTGTTCAATGCCAGCCTCGAAATTACGGGATCCAGCGATTCTCCTGCCTCAGACTCCAGAGTTGTTGGCACAACGGGCACCTTGACACCAGACCCCCTGTTTGGATGGTTGCAGAGATGGGGTATCCCTGCATGACCCGGGCTGGTCTTGGGATCCTGGGCTCCAGGCATCCTCCTGTCTTGGGCTCACAGAGCACTGAGATTCCAGGCATGGGCCACCGCACCAGGCCTTCTGGTTCGTTTTTGACAAAGGATGGAGGCTGGACTCAGGGGCTCAGCCTCGTCATCCCAGCACTTTGGGATGAGGCCAGTCATGCCCGCAGGCCATAACCCACCTGGGCTCCTCAGAACGACCTCGTCTCTACCCTTCATCCGAAAGGAGCCAGGTGTGCTGGCACATGCCTGTCGTTTCAGCTCCTCAGAAGGCTGTGGAAAGGCTTTCCAGAGCCCAGTGGACTGAGGCTGTGGTGGCCAGGAGTGAACCTCCATCCTCCAGCCTGGGCATCGAAGTGAGAATCCAACTAAAAGAAAAAAAGGAAAAAGGAAAAAAAAGAAGAGCATCCATTTGTGTATGGCGTGGGGATCATCCTGAACAGACAGAAATCAATTGGGAAGGAGGCCCCAACCCTGGGTCTATAGTTCCTATAAGATGGTGGATCAGCAGACAATCAGTCTGTGGCTTTGTAGACCAAGGCAGGTGAATACTGAAGCCTGGGAGTGCGAGACTAACCTAGACCATGTAGCAAGAACTTGTCAATGCCCAGAACACAAACACTGGAGTCACAAGTGGTGGTGCCCTTGGTCCCGACTACACGGGATGTGGTGGCCTCCACCCAGGGGCATTCCTTTGCAACACCCCCGCCGAAAGAATGTGCAAGTCCAGGCCAGGCGCCATGGCTGGCAGCCATCAGCTCTTTGCCCTGGGAAGTAGAGGCAGGAGGCTGCCTGTGCCCAGGGATCAGAGACCATCCTGGGCGATGTGGTCAGACCTCTTCTTGGTGAGTGGTCCCCAAAATGGAGTCAGGCATTTTGGCCTCCCTATTTCTGGCTACTCGGGGACCGTGGTGGGCGGAGAGCCTGAGCCCCGTAAATTAAGGACCCTGGAGTCAAGATTGAGCCACTGTGCCCAAGCCTGGCTGACGGGGACTCTGGCAAATAAAAGACACCTACCACATGTGTCATGTTGGGCGTCCATGGCTCCCCAGGGAAAGGTCCACTTGGGCGGGTGATGATGGAGTGATCGGGAGAGGAAGGAGCCCTCCCCCCACCCAAAGATGGCAGGCAGGGTGACCAGAACCTGGGCTGGCTGCTGCTCTGCTGGACCACCTTGACCACTCTGTGCTCGATGGCTGCCCTAGCTCAGGGTCATCTGTTCCGTGAGCTCACACAAGTCTTGGTTGTGGGGCAAGAGTGTGGAGGGTGGAGGAAGGCCTCCTGGGAAACATGGCCAAAACCAAGAGACAGATGTGTCCAGTGGCCACCTTTGAAACCTCCCACGAATGACAGGCCAGAAATTGCTTTTTCCTCTCCTAGCCCTGAGGGTGACTCCTCATCCTGGGTGGCTGGGTTGGTGGTGGTGGTGGTGCTGGTGATCATTATTATTTGGAGTCGGAATCCTGACTGTCACCCAGGCTGGAGGGCAGCGGCACATTCACGGCCACCGTGGACTCCACCTGCCTGGCTAAGGCGATCCTCCTGCCTCGGCTCCCCGAGTGGCTGGAACCACAGGCCTGCATTGCCACGCCTGGCTAATCTTTTGATTTATTTTTGATGAACCAAGATGAGGTCTCACCCCATATCCCAGGATGGTGTTGAACCTGCAGGCTCAGGTCCTCCACTCTTCTGGGCCTCCAAAGTGGCAGGATGCCAGGCTGAGCCCCTGAGCCCGGCCTGTGGTTGTGGTGGGGCTGGTTGTTTATATTATTATTCTGAGTCTGAGTCTTGCTCTCTCGCCCAGACCGGAGTGCAGGGGCCCGCTCTCAGCCACTGTGGCCTCCACTGTCTGGGCTCTGGCAGTACTTCAGTCATGGCCTCCCGAGTGACTGGAATGACAGATGAGTGCCACCACACTCGGCTCATTTTTTTGCCTTCTTACAGCGATGATGTCTCGCTAGGGTAGCTGGGCTTTTCTCAAACATGGGGACTGAGGTCATCATCTTGCCTTGGCCTCCCAGAGCACTGGGATGACAAGCATGAGCCCCCACATCTGACCTCCACACCCCTCTCTGCCCCCATGGCAAGGCCCACTTCCTTCCAATGACCCGGGACCCTGGAGAGGTAAAAGAGAGTTAACAGCGAGGCCACTCTGAGGGGAGCGCTTGGCACAGGTGCATGTCTCAGCCAGGCTGCCCACCCCTCCATCTGTCTTTTTCCCCAGGGTGTACATGCTTGTTCCTCCCAGGGGCCACCTAGGGGAAAGAGAGTGCATTACTCTCAAACCTTTGGCACCCGTGGTGGCTGAGACGGGAACATGGCCAGAACCCACAAGCTCAAGACCCAGATGGACACCATAGCAAGCCCCTACTACGATCCCAAGCAAAACCCAGAAAACCTTGGGTGAGGACAGGCCTTAAGCGAGAGGATCTCATCTGGCCCAGAATCCAAGACCAGGGAGGAAGATCAGGATGTCGACCAAATGGAAAGCCTGTGATCGCAAACAGTTTTGGAGTTCCCTGCTGAGAGGATGGCCTGAGTTGGGCAGTTTGAAATCAGCCTGGGCAAACTAGTGAGAAAACAAAAGAAACGAAAAAGAAAGAAAGAAAGGAAGGAAGATGAAAGAAAGAAAGAAAGAAAGAAAGATGAAGAAGAAGATAGAAAAGAAGAACCCATTTCTATTGCAACCTTCCACCCTCAGTATTTCCCCCCTGCCCCCTTTACACGTGAGGGCCCCCAGTTTGGCACCTTCCAGCCCCAACCCCCCAGTGGCTGTCCCACTT